>NC_089274.1:15029798-15241432 GCF_963678975.1 Dysidea avara
GGCGGTTAGCAATAAGGTAGATGATGAAGATGATTCTGTCGAGTTAGACAATGACATGGATTATACACTGTATGTAAATCACCTTAATGTTTATGTACAAGTATAAGGAAAAATTTAAAATTTTACATTTGAGTAGGGATCATAGAAATAAAAAACATTATCTACACCTGCATTAAATCCCTACTACAATCTGTCAATATATGCTGGTACCTGCCCTAATTTTAGATCATACATTGGGAACCAAGCATTAAACATCAGCACCAATCATGTCACAAAGCTATGTAGTTAAATATGCATAGTGATGTCACTTTAAGAGCCTTATGCCATCTTGCAAGTACAGTAAAATCATTTGAACATGCAGGGTTAACTAACTGCATTTTAGGTGAAACAATTATCACAGCAGGTGCATTAACTTACTATGAGCAAAACAGTTAAGTTAGAAAAAGTATACACCAATTTACAAAACTGGTGAACCAATGCATACCACATCAAAGAAAAGAATAATGCCAGATACACAAAATTTTATGTTATGTTCTACCCATTACAAACAAAGAGCAGTACGAGAAGCACTTTGCAGTTGCACTATGGAAAGTACTACACTGAAGCCATGACGTGTTACCATGAATCAACACCTATGCAGTGGCGGAGAAAACAAAGGTTGCGTGTGGTGTAGCTGTTGCAGTTGGTGAAAGGCACATCTCGGGCTGAAGTGACATAGAACAGTGAATAAATCAAGTCCATACATAGTCTTAACCATAGTCTAGGCTGAAGATATCAGTCAGTGAGTTACTGTAGTCAGTCAGTAGAAAATTCAGTAAATAATTTTTTTTAAGTATTCGTGGAAGGGTTTGGGGTTGTTTAGAAAGCATTTTTGAGTTTGATTATATGCCTAAAAACAATACTGCCAATCTGGCCTGAGAGGCTGAGCTGGTTTTGGGAAATAGTTTTGGGAAAATTTTCATAATCCCTACTAGCTACGTATATGATAACTGAATATAACATAATTATATACAAAAAATTATGTTTCATATTTCTAATTTAGTTTTATGGTTCTGTATTTTGTAATTATAGGCTTTCTGTGTGGATCCTGTATCAAGGGATCAGAAAACAGAGGTGTTGCACTTAATTTGATTGAATGTGTACCTTGTGGTCCCGGCAGTGTGGTGATTTTTGTGTTTTCATGTAAGTTGCTAGTGAAATGTTGCACAAATTAATGTGGTTCTATTACAAATCGCCCATTATTTACAATGCTCTAGTTTTGCCTCGTATATGTCTGACTGCTTATATACAAGTACACAAAATATTTTTGGTATTTTCAACTAGAGTAGGGACCATAGCACATCAATAAAAAGTACTGAAACAAGCTGGAGTAGTGCACGATATTAAATCACAGTACAATAATAAGAAGTATTATATCCCTAATGTGCTCAAGATACCATAATGGAAACGCACAGTAGGGATATAACACTTCTTACTATTGTACTGTGATTTAATATCGTGCAGCATTCCAGCTTGTTTCAGTACTTTTTATCGATGTGTTATGGTCCCTACTCTAGTTGAAAATTCCAATTTTTTGTGTACTTGTTGGTTAACTTTTTTGTAAAATAAAATTATTATGACTGGTGAACCCACACATACCGCAGAAATGGTGCCACTCGCCCCAGCTACCAATTATTGTCTGAAAAGTGAAGTATCCATTACGCTTTGTTGTCAGCTATGTTAAACCTGTTACACAGCATTACAAATCAAGAACCGTTTGAAAAGCACCTCTGCAATCAAAGTAGCCACTATGAAAAATACAGACGATTTCTGTTACAAATGAGGGAAGCCATCACATGTTACTGCCAAATCGACACCTTTCACTGTCAGCCAAGATGAATGCGACACAAAGGAGGACACTGGTAAGTTGATGAAGAATGCATTTTACATACTGCAGTATGCCAAAAGACACCTCTCGGGCTGAAGTGACGGCAAACAGTGAAAAATCAAGCCATGTAAATGTACGATTAGTGAATTTACTATTACAGTATTTTGATTTTTATAAGGATAATAAATGCAAAAATAATGATTAAAATTTGTTGTCCCTCTGCTACCAATTAGCATTAGTAATGTAGCTGAAGAAAACCTGAAAATATTTGTGGTTTGACAAAAAATGGATCTCACATATTCAGCAGCAATACACTTGCTAGTAGAGATTTGACAAACAGCTAGACTGCTACAAATCTTAGTAACCAAGCACTCTGGTTGTTCATTTAACAGAGGAGACATTGTGGGCTACAAAAAAGTACTTGAGAGTAACTTGTCCATCGATATGTATAGACCGCTTGCTGATCTCATGATTTCTCACGATATTCAATAAAAGTTCCTAAATCTCCTTGATTTAAGCCCCAAAATGTCTTTGTAGCAGGTATCACGTGATCAGTTAATTAGAATAGTGGGGCGCCTCTGTAATTTGAACTGGAAATTTTGGCGGTTTCCCATATTTTTACTGTGTCAGTCACGAGTCAATACACTGTCAAACTCAATAAATTGAGCATTATTTGAAGGTGAAATCCTTTGAGAAAAGACTCAGTACACATAGAAGGTTATGAATAAGGTGAAATCCTACCCGTTGTGTTATTACAAATGTTTACTGCTTAATTTCGGTTGTTGTGAGGTGTACTTATGCGGATAATCTGTGCTGAACACTGAATCCACTGCTGGATACTGATTACTTCAAGAAATAAGAGGTGATTTCGACGATGAATCACTGGTGAACTAGTAGTTCTACATCAATCGAGTTGAAGGAGTGATATCACGTGATTCAACAATGGAGCAAAGATAGTAGGTTCTTGTCATCTAGCTGGCTGGTAGGCTACACTGTAGCATAGAGATATTATAAGCTGTGGTAAACAGCAGCATTGCACCCGGGCCACATAGCTAGCTAGTTGTGCCTTTTAAACAATTTTTTTTTTGTTAAAACAAATGTATGTGCATGAGCCCCATCATAAAGACGGTAGGCTTCACAACTGCATGGAGATGGGTAGCTGACTTTCTCACGACCAGGTCTGCTTCCAGGTCGAGAGGTCTGCTGGTGATCCCACACATACTGCGAAAGAAATGGCACCGTGCGCCCCAATTATCATCTGAAAAGTGAAGTATCCATTACGCTTCATTGTCAGCTATGTTCAACCTGTTACACAACATTTCGGATCAAGAAACTGTTCAAAAAGCACCTCTGCAATCCATGTATACCGAAAGAAAGAAAAGGTGCTCCGCGCCCCAGTTATATCAATTGTGACCCAGTCTGACAAAACCGGGCTTATCGCCTATTTAAAAGTATCAAGAAATGCCGGTTTTAAGTATTTAGTGTGTTGTAGCTCGCCAATGGTTGAAGCTATGTGTACCAAATTTTCACACGTTTTACACCAATTCCTTACCTTACAGAGCATCCACTGTACAAGTAGCCAACAACTAAGTTTCCCGCCATTTTAGATAGTTTTTAAACTGGGGTTGACTGTATCAGGCGAGCTGCAAACTGGGTGGGAGGCGGGGGCCCTGAAACGCGGGCAAGATGGTGTTCAAAAATTGAAAAGGAAGGTCAAAGGATGAAATAGGCCAAGTTTTGAGCCATTGAGGTCTCAAAACTGGCTAAAATGAAAGGACATTCACAGCAGAGGTACTTATTCAACACCACAGAGCTGTACAGCCACATACAGTCATTCCCAGGCTGACCAGAGCTCCATTAAGGCCCCACACCACACGTACGGATCACCACTGGGCTTGGGAAAAGCAGCCAGCAAAACCAGACCACTCAAGTCTAGCTGATTTTAAATGTGGAATTAGATAGTTTATTCATGTAGCTTTGTGTCCTGGGTGAAAAATTGAATCTGCTGACATGGGCGATAAGACCGGTTTTCTCAGACTGGGGCACAATTATCGTCTGAAAAGTGAAGTATCCATTACGTTCATTGTCAGCTATGTCACAGCAGTATGAATCAAGGACTGTTTGAAAAGCATCCCTAAAATCAAAATAGCCACTATGTAAATACTGACGACTTCCGTTACAAAGGGAAGCCATTATGTGCTACCACCAAATTGACACTTTTCACTGTCAGCAAAGATGAATGGGACACAAAGGAGGACACTGGTAAGTCCATGAAGAATGCATTGTACATACTGCGTTATGCCAAAAGGCACCTCTCGAGCCGAAGCGACATCGCCGGAACTGAAAAAACCAAGCCTGTAGCCTAAGCTGTTATCCACTTATGCTTGTCTGAAGGCATCAGTCAGTTGCTCAGTCAGTCAGTCACTAGAAAATTCTGTTAAATAAATATTTTTTAAAAATTCTGTAGCAACTTGTTGAAAGCGTTTCAGGTCAATCTGAAGGCTTAGTTTTACCTAACCAATACTGCCTCATCGTCGTAAGGGAAAATTGAGGCTGATTTTTGGGTGATGTTATTTTGTGGGCTATGCCCACTCCTTTGTGGTCCCTACTATACAGTACTATCGTATTGTATGATACTACCATACTAGTTTTAGTTGTGCATTAATATAATATACAAGTAATTAGCTATGTAGTTTTATCCGAGTTATACTATTATCCAACCATTTAGGTATCCTGATTGTAGTTTTGTCTATGTTGACCATATACTTCAATATCGGTCTTCCCAATGCACTAAAAGGATTTCTCTTCTTTATTCAGGTATGTCCTTATGCAACAATTACATTTAAATTAAAATGTACACAAGTAAACTGTATCATGGACTTGCTTAATAGCCGTGCAACACTTAATATATGCTATAAGATTTGCAATAAGCACCCTTTTGCACAAAAATCAAGACAAAGAGGCTATTATTTTATTACACAACTTTATTTCCACTGCTATCACTTTGCAATACTGCATGCTGAGTGTGCTTCTGTGCTAATGTTTCTGGTTGTCTGTAAATCAATCCACAGGCAGCTGGTAGCTACAGCCACTAGTTGGTCATAAGGCTATTATTCAAAGAGAGAAAAATGTATTGGAGACATATGGGAATATAAATGTAAGGCAATATAGCATTTCAGTGAATAGACTGCTGCTGCTTAATAACCTTAAAAGTTATCAGCCACCTGGTTTAGCATTAGAAAACTAGAATTTTGGTGCTGTTTACGCCTGGCAATTTATTTAATAAAAAATATATTTCCAAACAATTTGTATGGCTTGAAGCAATGATACCGGATTGCATACAGGCAAAAACATTTCAAGCACTGAATAACCTCTAATCCATACTGCGGTCACTAAAACTTCAGGATAATATTGGAATTTGGCTGATTTGACATTGACAAAGGCTGGCAAATTTTAATTACCTGTATTTTTTAAAGCAACAGTGTTCAATAAACAGCATGCATAATAAACTCTGGATAAAGCCTCAAAGGATTATAACAGGAGCCATTTTACACTTTCCAAGCTATGACAAAGTTGTAATCAGCTATTACACAACAAAATCAGGAAAAGCCTCTGCATTTAGCCACAAACTCACACACACCAGCCAGCTTCTTGTTCCCTCCCTCCCTCCCTCACTCAGTCACTCACTCACTCACTCACTCACTCACTCACTCACTCACTCACTCACTCACTCACTCACTCACTCACTCACTCACTCACTCACTCACTCACTTACTCACTTACTTACTCACTCACTCACTCACTCACTTACTCACTCGAAATACTGGCACAGATTCAACTTTTTTTTTATTTTACTTTTTCTGACACATAGAAGACTTCTTGGCCAGGTGAATGACTTCCTTGACTAGTAACATGATTCATAGTCCTGCACAGAATTTACTTTCCGTGATTGTTATTAAGGATAAAGGTGGGAAGTAATCAGATTACCTTCTAGAGCTCAATCCAACAAAGCACAGCTATTCAGCACTCATTGGACAAAAAAGATTAGGTAGGTTAGTTAGATGAAACCCACACCTTTTTACTTAAAAAAGAAACAGGAAGGACTTTATAGCAGTGCTGTTGAACATACAGGCATGCATCAGCAGAATCATCAGCAGAACGAATGGCACAATGTCTGAGGGGTGGGTGGCATAATGTCTGGTACTGCTGTGCAACCAGCTAAATAAACCATCAGCTGGTTGGACAACAGTACCAGACATTGTGCCACCCACCCCTCATCAGCCCCTCCCCCAACCCACAAAGCACTTAGTGTGACTTTAAAAACATCACATGAGATCATGTGTTTACATAATTAAATTAACATTTGTACACGTTGTATTAATAGTTTTGAAGTCATCAGTAGCTTTCTCAAAGATCTTGTCCTATAAAAAAGACAAAATTCGTTAATTAAAAAGAACCATTACACTAATGCATACATGCACGTACACACACAGACACACACAACACAATATGGCACAGTAAAACAAAGCACAGCACAGAACTGAATGCATTGCACAAGCAGCACAGCAAAGTTAGTGTACAAACATACATCCTGTCAGTGGCTCAGTGCCCTGAATAAGTAAATTAAATCTATGGCTATTTGTATATGACATCAGCACTGAAGGCATCAGACATGACAATAATACCAGCAAAATCAAAGAGTTACACAGGCAATCATTTTGTGAAGGTGTGTCCTTTATTAGGGTGTTTTGCAAGCCTTTGCTCATGTCCCTCACTGTACACCAAAAGTTGGCAATGGGGATTTTGGTGGGAAAAGCTTTGGCCAATATAAACTACCATATTATACATATTGTACAATGTTAAAAAGTGAAGGCAAATTAGATCTCATATGCAGCTGATGTGTGCAATAATTCTAGCACAGAAGAATCACACGCCCATGCATCAAGACACATGGTAGTATGTCGTGCGGCCCAAGAAGCTGGCATGCCACACTGTGAGACTATTTGACAGAAAAAAGAAAATGCAGTTTTCACACCTTTGTAGCTCTGTTATCCCTCATCCGATTGGAACTAGTTTTGCTGCAGAAGTTCCCGCCAGGTATGCCACCCCACATACCAAATTTGAAGGAATTCACCCCAGCAGTTTCCGAGATATGAGTGGCCAATTTTATTTCTTTGTTTTTTCTTCATCTTTTCACACACTTTGAAAACTTGCTATAAAACACAAACGCATTAACTATATCACCTTGAAACTTAGCACACTCAAAGGGTGTCTAAGGGCGAATCCTAGTACCACGTTTGATGCAAATCTGATGAACGGTTCATGAGTTATGACCGATTATTTGCATAAGACAAGATCGATTTGTTGTCACGCCTACAGGGTAAACCGCCTTGACCAATGAGCTGAAAATTGCTGAGTAACCATCGTAGGATTGCCTTTTTGTGGTTTGAAAGGAATTGAAATAAGATGATGGAGATGGGTACCCATGGAGATATGACCCAAAATCCAACTTGTGTCACTATTACGTGATAGAGTTTCGTGAATTAAAAAAACTATTAGTTTTCACGCCAACCAGGCAAACCACTTAGAAGAGTAAGCTGAAAACCGGTATGTAGATGGAATAATCATCATAGAAAGTCCTTGCAGTAGTATAGAGAATTGGAATAAAAACCACTGGGTTACAATACAAATTCCAACACTGTGTAGCAAGTGCGCGATCGAGACACTCTAATAATACAGTCACCCTATTAAAGCATACAGCATCGTTAGTGAGTTACTCTATTAGAACATTCAGCTATGTAACAAGTCACTGTGTAGATGCAACAAGTCACCCAGTAGAGACTTCAGATAAAACAAGTTACCCAGTAGAGAGAATTCAGCACAAACAAATCAGCTACAAGCAAGTCATCCAGTAGAGAATTCAGCTACAAACAAGTTACCTGTACAAGGTTCAGCTACACAGTAAAGAGTTCAGCTACAAAAATTCATGTTGTATAGAGTTCAGTTACAAACAAGTCACCTGTAGATAGTTCAGCTACCAATAGGTCACCCAGTAAAGAGTTCAGCTAAGAACAAGTCACCCAGTAGAGAGTTCAGCTACAAACAGCTCCCCCAGTAGAGAGTTCAGCTACAAACAAGTCACCCTGCAGGGAGTTCAGCTACAAGCTAGTCATTCAGTAGAGAATTCAGCTACAAACAAGTTACCTAGTAGAGGGTTCAGCTACAAACAAGTCATACAGTAGAGAGTTCAGCTACAAATAAGTTACCCTGTAGGGGGTTCAGCTACAAACAAACCCCCTCTAGAGAGTTCAGCTACAAACAAATTACCTGTAGAGAGTTCAGCTGCTAACAAGTCATTCAGTAGAGAGTTTAGCTACAAAAAGTCACCTGTAAAGAGTTCAGCTACAAACAAGTCACCTGTAGAGAGTTCAGCTACAAACAAATCACCCTCTAGAGAGTCATCTACAAACAAGTCACACAGTAGAGTACAGCTATAAACAAGTCACCCAGTAGAAAGTTCAGCTATGAACAACACCTATATAGTAAAGAGTTCAGCTATAAACAAACCATCCTGTAGAAATTTCACTTAAGAACAAGTCATCAAGTAGAGAATTCAGCTACAAACAAATCACCCTGTAGAGAGTTCATCTACAAAATTTATACCAATTTAAAGCAAGGCTAGCTGAACATCAATTAATCACATAATTAATTTTGTTGATTCATTATCTGTGCTTGTTTGTAAGAGGTTTTACATAGTAAACAATAAAAATAATAAAAATTGTTACCCAATAGTGCCTTCAGCTACAAACAAGTTACCTTTAGAGAGTTCTGCTACAAACAAGCTACCCAGTAGAGAGTTCAGCTACAAACAAGTCACACCAACTACAAATGAATCACAAAGTTCTGCTATAAGCTGTGTAGTCACCTGGTAGAGAATTCAGCTATATATAAACAAGTAGGGATCCGCCTATTAGAGATGCAACAATATATCGATATATCAGTTCGAATCCTGGGGTTGGAGGGATTTTTTTCCTTACTTTGGCCCCTTTTCTGTTACACCTTTTCAGCTATAAGTCACTAAGCCTAAGTCCTTGCAATTAGGTTAGGTAATCCTAAGGCTGCAGCACATGTTGCTGTCAGACCTTTAGTGCTGGTCACTGTAAAGCGCTAATAACAATAACAACCGCATATCGTATCATTTTAAGACAATATCGCTGTATCGATACAAAGTCAAACCGTATCGATATATATGGCTTGTTAACATGGCTGACAATCAAATTATTGTACATTGTGGTTAAACTGAGTAGTATGTAATGCTTCTCAAAGAAAAATTAGTTCACTTATTTCTCTTAAAAAACAAAAATAAGCAACAATAACAAAGAACATAGGCCATTACTTAGACTCCACTTTGTATCGTGCAATATATCACTGTATCGTGATACACCAGAGGCAATATATCGATACGTCTATACACTGTATCGTTGCATCTCTACCGCCTATTATGCTCAAAATTAACCTATTATGCTATGCTGCACTGCTCAAAAATTTTACCTACTATGCTCAAATTATGCTCAAGCTTTATGCCTCATTTCCCATTCTTTGCTAATAAATTTGCAGTTATGGGCATATAATAAGTGGTTGAAGCACATCTTTCTTCTTCGAAATGCATGTGACAGAAAAGATCGATATACTCTAATAGAACAGTCAGCTGCCTGATTGTTCTATTAGAGTTGTTGACTGTTCTATTAGAGTACATTGATCTTTTTCTGTGATATTTATTTTGACTATCAAGGATTTCTAGTATGGCTCAAATATTCTTCCTATTATGCTAGCATTATGCTCAGTGCTTTCAGGCACCAATTATGCTCATCAGGGCCGCCCACAGGGGAGGCAACTGGGGAATTTTGCCCTGGGCCCCAGCTTGAAAGGGGCCCTAGGAGGCCCCATGAAGGGCCCCTTGAATACCTGTTTAAAAGATCAATATACTCTAATAGAGCAGTCACAGTATTCTTCAGAGGAGCAGTGTAGGAAGCTTATAAATAAGGAGATATGGTTGGTGAGGGGTAGCTATTGTCATTGTCAGAGCATGTAATGACCTTTTTTTTTTTTTTTGGTCTTCAACTTACAGCTTGGGTGAAGTTGTTATTCAGAATGGAAACCTCCTTGCCCCTGGGTCCCCACTTTAGCTCTTTGCCCTGGGCCCCTTTTAATTTTCTCTGGTTGGTCCTGATGCTCATAATTATGCCAACATAATCGGCGGGTCCCTATAAGCAAGTAACCCAATAGAGAGTTAAGCTACTTCGTAACTAAGTTATGTAGTAGATTGAATTATAATAATATAACTAGTTACATAGTAATTTGTAACAAGGATTAATTAACTATCCAAAATTGTAACAAGTTGGATAGTTACATACTGTTGGCCTGTTGAGAAAAGCTCATTTATATAAAAATTTGTACAATTATAAAAATGATTGCTTAAAACTAATCCTTTGCATCTTGTCTCTTCTTCCTGTAGTAAAGAAAAAAGGCAGGTAAAAAGAGGTTCCAAAACTGGCCTATGGCCTGCTTTGGAGAATACAAATACAAAAAAGTGATATCCAATCAAAAATATCAAAGCTGTAAAAAAGGGTGCGGCCCCCAAAAAGCCATGGTGAAAAAGATGTAAAATCCAAGGTGGTGGCCAAGAAATGGCTGTAGTGGTAGGTTAATGGCAGAATTTTTTAATAACAACACTTCTGGTGAATTTGTTGCCGAGTCCTAGTGAAACTTGGAGGAAACAGCACAAATTCACCTGAATTGTTGTTATTAAAAAATGCCATTAACCTACTATCACAGCCATTTCTTGGCCGCCACCTTGGATTTCACATCTTCTTTCACCATAGCGTTTTGGGGGCTGTACCCTTTTTTTACAGCTTGGTTGTTTTTGATTGGATTGGTTTATATAGACATGTTTTGTGTGATTCATTGTAAGACGTTATAGTTCTTTCCAAAGTATGGTCTTCATTGCATCATTGACCTTTCTGTTGGCAGGTAGTGGGATATGTATACAGAACTGGAGTTGCAAGTGGTGAAATAGAATGGGTATGGTGAACTTGTACTAGTGATAGATATTGCTTTTTTTTGTGTTTTGAAAATTATATCAAACTTAACATTGAATTACTTTTTAGCACTTCTACTTGTCAAGATTCTTTGGCTTTAGCTTTTACATGCCACTATGTATTTCATCAAACTTGGATACAGTACAAGTAGCCATGCTTGGCTTCATACCACCAGTACTCATGGCAATGTGTATACTCACACACATTGTGCTGTAAGTGAACAAACTGGCTATACTCTTGTCATTACACTGTATCTTATTGAATGCGCAGTGCTAGATTTCTTGTCCCTTTGAGCAAAAGAAAGACAGTTGACGGCATTTGGTTTTTAGTTCTAATCATATATGTTTACACTGCTGATACCTGTTTGAATCTATTGAGGTGTGTACAAGTGTATGAGCCTATTGAGTTTAAAGGAAAGAGGGTAAGTTCATTATACATGCTTAACAAATTTATATACTTGTTATGCATATCAGGTATACTATTTTGATGGATCGCTGGAATGTATTGGTACAGGACATGTTCAGTATGGAGTAATTGCTATAATTGTGGCAGTTTTGATTTTAATACCATTACCTCTTTATGTACTGGCAGTCAGTTGTAATTGGTTTAAGGTGAGGATTTTTCCTGCAAAGTAGGGCTGAAACAATCATGAATTTTTAGTACTCTCTAGTGTTAACGATCAAGTCTTCTCAAAAACTAGCTACTTGTAGTCATACTTATGTGACATGTTTTATACTGACTGGATCTTGAGCAATTTATAACTTTTTCAAGTAACAGCAATAATACATTAAAGTAGTGTTTCTGATAATCAATGTGCATTAAAATTATACCAATCAAACTCTACAGCCTTCATGATGACAAATATATTATGTGAGCTGGGTAATTTGATCTTAACAAGTACTCAAGAACCATTTTACTATCTAAGTACCAAAACTTTTAATGAGTACTCGAGTATTTGCAGCATTTGTTTCAGCCTTACTATAAATTGCAATAAGCATGTTGTATTTATATCCATTTCATACTAAATTTCATTCCAACAGAACACTGGCCCAATACGAGATATTGTAGGAACTGGAGTAAGACCAAAACATGAATGGTGGAGTAGTTATGACTTAGGAAGACGTCTATTGTTTGTAGTAATATACTTGTTCTTTGAAATTTTCATCAGTGAATACACTGAGGTAAAGTTACAGTACATGCCACATGTTACTGGGTGTAAGTTTGGGTGGTAGTGCAGGATATTATTTTTTGAAAGTTGTACTTCAAATCTGTATTCAATCTGTAGCTATATAACTAGCAGAGTCAGAATCTTGACAGTTTTATAATATCAACAGACAAAATCTATATACAATGTGTAACTCTATGTATGCTCCACCTTTTATATGTTGAATGGCTATTGTGTATTCCATGAGTAGCAAAAATCAATCCGCCTGTTATTTGCCACTGCTGCTATTTCCAGGGAATATCTGTCACTGATTATTGTTAACTGCATACTGCTTACCAGATAAAGGAATCTATCAGCCTGGGAAAAGTACCCACTTGAATATGTGTATACAGTAAACCAGATATGAACCATACTTTTTATGTCTCAACTTATTTGTTCACTATTGTGACATCTGAAAGTATCATGTGTTTATTATAATATTTCAGTATGCTATTGTTGTAAAGTTTGACCTTGTTGAGTGTTCAGCTATTGATTGGGGTAGTGAATTCCATAGTTTGATTGTTGGACAGAAAGACGAAATGAGTAGTGAATTATTGACAATGTCCACAATAACTGATTGATATTATATTGGTTGAGGGTGTTAGAGTAGTCTCAACTAATGCAATATTAAAACATTATAGCTAAGCTTTATGTTCACAGGGTGGCCTTCCTTTAAGCATCTGTTATATTACTGTAGATTAGAGGTTATATTTATACATGCACTGTTCAATGGTATATAGTAGTAATGATATTATATATTACTTGCATAGTGTGCTCTGACATTTGCTGCTCTGGTGGTTCTAATAATCACTTCAAGAGTACACCCATACACACAGAAAATGGCAAACCTGGTGGAATGGCTAATCATGTTGGACCTTGTGCTGATTTCTACTTGTTTTCTGAATACTGATCAAAGAGCACATGCAGACAGTGACCATTTGGCTATCTTGTTACTGATCCTTCCATTTGTTTACTGTTTATTTTATCTTGTGTTTAAGGCCATTGAAGTGTCATGGTGAGTAGATAATTAAGATGTAATATTTGGTGTAGTTTGTATGCTATAGGAATAAATGGATAGTCACCCCTGAATGGGATGGCAACAAGACTGAATCTGTTGGAGGCTCAAATTCCATTGTACAGAGAAAGTTGTCTAGACACAGAGCTACACTTCGGAAATGGAGTGCAATGTTCCAATCTGGACATATCAACGTGAGGACCTTATCAGATGCAACAGCAAGAATGCTTGACGGAGACAATTCTTGTGAGAGATTTCGTGATGAACTGCTAGCTGATTATGCAACAATAGATAATTAACTTATTCAAAGCATTGAAACACACTATAAACTTGTATTTAAAAAAAAAAAAAACTGTAAACTTATAATCAGCTGGATGCCAGACAGCTAAATTTCCATATATAGCTACTTGAGTATCATATCCTCATATTCTCTTTGTGAGTGCTCACTGTCTATAAGCTCCTAGTACCGAGCATATAGCTTCTATAAACATGCATGTACAGACATGAATTCACTGACAAAATTAGGAATCAATATATAGCTAGCTATATAAAAATTATTTTGAATTTCTTACTATAATGAATTGTACCAAAGATTCATCTTGTATACTGAACGGATATAAATATACAGTCTATCCTCATTGTTAAAAACTGCAAACTAGCATAGCAGTATAAGCCCACACTGACACATCAGGTTTGTATTGCCTGCATACATTTACAGTATAATATCTAGTCTAGAATAATATTCTTATCACAATCTGAACGCATATCACTGCTTGAAGGTTCTTAGTTTACTGATTTGTTAAGCTGCTTTACTGTAGTTGTACCCATAGTAAAGTGTCAGTAGCTTTTAGTATATGGAACATAATTGTTTTACCAAGTTTTAAACTCTCAGTAAAACATCAGTGAATGTAGGTTTACTGAAAAACTACTAAAATACCAAACAATTAACTGTTCCATATACTGGGGATATACCACTCTTGTAAACAAAGACATTTCAAGCAGCTAGTGTATGGAAATAAAGCACCACATCATTTCCAACAATAAAGTTCCCTTATATTTTAATGAATCTGTTAATAGATGAACATTTATATGAATGTTTTATTAGAGTATCTCAGTATATCCGATGGAGTCAATTGGGATGACCTGTAGAAGGAGAAATTCTTATCAAGTGGAGGTTGCTAATTCATGACTTCAAGTGCCTTGGCCAGATAAGAATGCCCATGTAGGTGTTACTTTGACAGTTCCCGTAAATCAGTATTGTTTGAATTACATGGTTTCAGTGATACATCAGCTCAAGCATACAGAGCTGTAGTTTATTTGTATCTCTTCAGGCAATCAGTTTCAACTGCCCTCCAAATTTGAAGAAAATTGACTAAAGCATGCACGAGTTATAGTGATTTTTCTGAAGTGTTGCAAAAAGAAGAATAACAAAAAATGAATGAATTTTTTATGCGGATAAAAAGGTGTCTTTAAGTTTGTGTTGTAGGTGGAAAATTGCCATTTTTGGCAAAAAAGATTACTTTTGAAAGTAAACATACTAGCCTGCCTAAAGTAATGGGACGTTGTGATTGTACTAGATTACAGCAACCTGACTGATATTAAAAAGAACAATATAGTTATAGTTATCCCTTAAAATGAGTTCCATATTTACGTGGTTAAACGCTATAGTATACCTTAGTTGTCAAATTGATGTGGTGATTATTCAAAATTTACCGCTACTCATAAAATGTTGTTTAAGTTTTTTAAATTGATTGTGGAATCACTCAAGTGCAGCTACTATTGAAAGTGAGGCATCTAACAAAGTAAATAAGATATGTACATTTCATCGGTAGCTTGTTGATCACACTCATATTTTAAGCAGTTAAAATCTACAAATAACTGAACAATATATAATATTATTATATAAAAGTACAACTCGATGGCAATGGCAATCGAGTTGGTAGCTCCAATGGCAATTTTGTGGATGTGCCAAGTCATGATGAGGACGAAGCTGAAGAAGAGTGGGAGAGAAGAGAACAAATAGAGGCTACTATATCTCCTATATCATCAGACAATGAAATTGTACCAGAAGAAAAAAAACAACCGACAATGCAAGGAATTTACACCCTTGGCCAAGTGTAGGTGTACAAGGGTCATTAAGAAGTAGATGTGATATGGACAATCTTAACACTTGCACATTGTAGAAACTGATTAACTTGCAGTTACTAAATCAACCCATTTATTGCATATCATATGGGATAACACATATTAAGCACCATCTAGTTGTTGTTCAAAGCAACACAGACAATGCCAATTTTAGAACAGTTTCAATTTTGGCAACATTTGTCCAGCTTGAAAAGTGTCTAATAACTATGATAATTTTGTATAGTTAAGAAATTGCCAATTTGGTCGCAAAAACTTCCAACTTTGCATTGCATGAAAAAGTTATATGTTTAGTTGCCAAAAATAGCTAAATTTCCAAAAATGGTAATTTCTGGCAACCAAAAGTTGCCAAGTTTGGTAACTTTTGAACTGCTCACTGATTTCTCAGCATTAAAAAGTTGCCACTTCTGGTAACGTTTGGCAAGCTAAATCCCACAATCAATGTGTTTATCATCCTTTATAAGTAAAAATACAAATTTGGTAGCTTTGGAGCACCATTTGTTGTGATTGCTCAAAGCAAAACAATAGCTGCCAGTTTTGGAAACTTTTGAACTGCTCATAAATGCCAAAGATGGCAACTAGAAACTTGGCATCTTTCCTCCACTGCCCAAACTTTTTGAGCCATCAAAACTTACCGAAAAAGGCTACTTTTGGTTGCCACTTTTGGTAATTTCTGAACAGTCTATTAGTTTCCAAAATTGGATCTGGTGGCCATGTAAAAGTAAGCAGACTTTACTTACTGCTACTATACTGAGTACTTTGTTCTTGATGAAAGTTAGGAAGTTTATTTTTATTTTTTTAAATAATGTGACCGGATTGGCGAAAAGGGGTCTTCCACACACATCCAATTTACCAACTTTGACAACTCATATCTTAAGATTAAAAAACGGCTATTGATTTGAAATTTTGTCAGTATTGAACACCAACATAGCTTAGTGGATGGAGAAAGTTTCAGGGTAATATGTTTTGTGAATACAGAGTTATGGTCTTCCGAGTTCATAGAATTGGATGTGTGTGGAAGACCCCTTTTCACAAATCTGGTCAATATTTATTAATGCTTTACAGCACAAGTGCTGAATGTCTATAGGACACCTGGTCCTACAGCCTGCTCAAAGACATTAGCTACATAAGGAATATATATTGTTTGTATGGTGAATTAAACAATTATGGATATGCACTAGCCACTAGAAGTGGGTATTAACAGCATGGTTACACAAGCAGAAAGTATGGTAGTCATAAGAAAACAACAAATGGTACATGGTATGATACATTTGTAGAATGTGGATGTATACAATGGAGGGTAACAAACAGTGTTCATTGCATCATTGACCCTTCTGTTGACAGGTGGTAGCATATGTCTACAGAAGTGGAGTCATAAATGGCAATGGGTATGATAAATTTGTACTAGTGACAACGTTAGATGTTGCTTTGTTTTTATGTTTTAAATTATCTATTTATATGCTTACTTTCTAGCACTTCTACTTGTCAGGATTCTTTGGCTTTAGCTTTTACATGCCAGTAGGGCTATGTATTTCACCAAATTTGAGTCCTGTACAAGTGGCCATGTTTGGTTTTGTACCACCAGTGCTCATGGCAATGTGTGTACTCACACACATTGTGCTGTAAGTGAACAAACTGGTTCTACTCTTGTCATTACATTGTATCCATTGAATGTGTATATAGTGCTAGATTTCTTGTCCCTTTGAGCAAAAAAAAAGACTGTTGATGGTATTTGGTTTTTGGTATTGATTATATATCTATGTCTACACTGCTGATGCTTGTTTGAATTTATACAAGTGTATGAGCCACTTGAGTTCAGAGGGAAAAGGGTAAGTTTTTAAATACATGCACAAGTCTTACACTTGTTATCAGGTATACTATTTTGATGGATCACTGGAATGCTTTGATACAGGACATGTTCAGTATGGAGTTTTTGCTGTAATTGTATCGGTTTTGTTTTTGATACCATTACCTCTTTATGTACTGGCAGTCTACTAGGTTAAAGGTGAGGATACTTGGTTAATTACTGTTTCATGCATTTTAATTCATTCCAACAGAACACTGGCCCAATACAAGACATTGTAGGAACTGGAGTAAGACCAAAACATGAATGGTGGAGTAGTTATGACATAGGAAGACGTCTATTGTTTGTAGTGATATACTTGTCCTTTGAAATTTTCATCAGTGAATACACTGAGATAAAGTTACATGCTGCACCGTACTGGGTGAAAGTTTGGGTATTAGTGCAGTATAGCATTTTCTTCAAAAGCTAGTTGCATGAACGTCAACTACAATCTCACTGTAGAACCACAAGTAGGCTAAAAGCCTGTAGCTATAGCAGGGAGTCCAACAATGTTAAGAACACAATATCAATAGACAAAATTCAAATGTTGTGCTCAACTTTTTATATGGTGAAGGGCTATTGCATATTCCATGTAAGTAGCAAAATCCAATCACCCTATTACCACAGCTGCCATGTCTTGGCTTATTTCACTGATTATGTATAGCTACTGTTTACCATTATCGGCCTAGGAGAAGCATATCTGATTTACTGTACACGTATTAAAGTAAGTCACACTTTTTACCATAGGCCTCAATGCATTTGCTTACTATTGTGCATAGCTAAGCATAACAACCAGGGGCTACAGCTCCTCCACTGTGAAAGATTGAGATACTCTAATAGAGCAGTCAGCTACTCTAATGGAGCTGTCATCGGGGTAGTCACGTACTCAATTAAACATTAAAAAATTCAGGCAAAATTGTTACAAAATTCAATCTAATTTCTTGTGGGAGCATGCTTCAGATCCCTAGATAACTGTTCTATTTGCATACGTAATAGGAGGTTATAGATAGGTATATAAATTATATAGATTATGATACTAGAGTAGCTATTATTATTATTATTATTATTAGATGTTATTTGCATAGTTTGCTCTGACATTTGCTGCTCTGGTGATTCTAATAATCACTTCAAGAGTACACCCATACACACAGAAAATGGCAAACCTGGTGGAATGGTGGCTAATCATGTTGGACCTTGTGCTGATTTCTACTTGTTTTCTGAATACTGATCAAAGAGCACATGCAGACAGTGACCATTTGGCTATCTTGTTACTGATCCTTCCATTTGTTTACTGTTTATTTTATCTTGTGTTTAAGGCCATTGAAGTGTTATGGAGATGGATTATTTGGTGTCAGTAGTTTGTATGCTATAGGAATAAATGGATAGCTACTCACCACTCAATGGGATGGGGATGAGAATCATGAGACTGACTCTGTTAGAGACTTAAATCCCACCATACAGAGAAAGTTGACTAGACACAGAGCTAAGCTTCAGAAGTGGAGCACAATGTTCCAATCTGGAAGTAACAAGATGAGGACATTGTCAGATGCAACAGCAAGAATGCTTGAAGGAGACAATTCTTGGGAGAGATTTCGTGATGGACTGCTAGCTGATTATGCCACAATAGATAATTAAAATCATTTGCTCAATCAAAGCATTTTAATACACTAGCTAGCTAGTCATGTTTTTTAAAAGTAATTTTTGATTAAATGCTATAGCTATATATTAACTCATGATCGGCTCGATGCCTGTATGGACAGCTAAATTTCCATAGCTACCTTAAGCACTTGAATATCTGCCTGCAGTCGCAGCCAGTAGCGCTGAGACTCCAAGAGTTAATTAACGAAGTCACGTGTAATTCTGGCTATGCGGTTAATTTATCATGTGCACGATAATCCTTATTAGGACTCATCTTTTTCCGAATCCTTGTAAGACTGTAGCCTGTCGCGGTCCGTGGACCGGTGATTTCTCGCGTGATTCACTGATACAATTAGTTTGGTGAAATAGTGGGCTGGCATGACAACTGCTCGGAGTACTGCCTTACATGTAAGGAACTAGCTAGCTGAGTATGTGTATGGCAGTATGCGTGCAGGGTTAAATATAATGACAATGATACCGTGACAACTATGGGGCTGCTATAGTACTACTTTCTGTCGACAGGACTCAGTATAGTCATGATCAGTAGTCAGTGTATTAATAAGAATAATGAAAGTTTATTTTGGGCGTGGCTAGCAATTAGCTAAAAGCTGTGGGTGGCTATGTGCCATAGTGTGAACAAGGGCCATCAATACATCATATTGCTGCATGCAGTAGACATATTTGATCTACAGTCCCTTTGAAACACAGAGGAACAAACCTTAATTGGCTCAGCAGTAGCTACAATAGGAATTTTATATTCATCAGTAGGAAATTTTTAAAAAAAAGGTCATGATCATGCACCTACAGCTGTAGCTACCAAGACTGAGCGTTTAATGATGAACTCTTGGCTTTACTATAGTGTACATTAAATTCCTTCTTCTTGATTGGTAGTCATAGCAATAGCCATGTGTATTAACATAGTTATATATCTTCAGGTGAAGGTATATAGCATGTTTATTTCTATGATCCCTATTTTTTCCTCAGTTATACTTATTTGTTTACTGAAATAACTTATGACTGTGAACCTGCATGTATATGCCATATCTGCCAGACATATTAAATTTGCATGTGAATATGCACCCTGGAGATTTCGCTCCATTACACATAAACAAGGTGCACTTCAGCAACAATCCAGTCAGTACAGAAATACTGATGATTTCCATATAAACATGATGATCTGCACAGGAAAGTAATTGACACGCTGTCCGTGAATCAACACCTATGTGCATGCATTGTAGTTGCCACAATAACAGAGTTGTGAAAAGAGTTCAACTACTATATGCATTTCAAGTCACCATTATCTGAAAACAAGTCACCCTGTAAAGAGCTTATCTATGTTACAAGTCACCTTGTGGAGAGTTCAGCTACATTATAAACCACTCTGTTCAGCTTTACAACCAGCCACCTTGTAGACCATTCAGCTATGTTACAAGTCACCCTATTAGTACAAGATAATATTACACCAATTATATAGCTTAAATATACAATACAGATTAAAAGGTCTTACTTTTTCTTCTTCCTGTAGTAAAGAAAAAGACAAGAAAAAGAAGTAATTGAATATGATTAGCAATAACATCATTGCAGCCATTTCTAAAATGCTTACCGGCATTACCATTTTTACAACATCATTCACCTGGCTTTTTGGAAGTGTAGACCCTTTACCGGGGTAGGGGGGTCCTATTTGGCAGAGAGGTAAGCACTTTTGTAGCAATATTATATGAGGAGACCAGAAGGTCAAAATTTTGCTCTAGAACATTCATCTAGTATGGTTTAGGTTACTGGTTGCATTAGGATTAGGAAACGTGCACCCTGCTGCAGGTATTATATAATAAGAATTTTCTCCTCTAAGGAATAAGACACATCCATTTCACCTTAGCAGTGCTTATGAAAGGCATAATCTATTTCGTGGACTGGACTCGTGGTTAAAAGTTCCAGCTCAGTCCGTGAGTCCAGTTCGTGAGTCCAGTTCGTGAGTCCAGTCCACAAAATAGATTAGGCCGTGTTGAAAGGAGTATTATAAATTATATTAATTGGTAACTGGCAGTGGTGGCACAGTGGTATGGTATACAACAGGTTTAGCCTGTATGAGGTGCTTATAGCTGAGATAATAAATGCCAGTGAACATGTTGTAAGGTAGTACCAAATTTTATCATTGACAGTTGCTACTGTTAAAGAGTAAGGTGCCACTTTTTTGCTGCGCATGGACCCTTATTGCTGTTAATCAAGGTGCAACATATCAAATGAAGTTACATTGATGTACGTATCATGTTGATTTGGCTTTATAAATGCTAATCCTTTGTAGTAGTTTTAAAATTCAGTGGTAATGTCCATTTAGTTGCATTTATGT
Source organism: Dysidea avara (assembly GCF_963678975.1). Taxonomy (NCBI): domain Eukaryota; kingdom Metazoa; phylum Porifera; class Demospongiae; order Dictyoceratida; family Dysideidae; genus Dysidea; species Dysidea avara. The sequence continues at coordinate 15,050,953 of NC_089274.1, forward strand.
ACTTATCCATGCAGCATATATTTCTGAAGGCTGCGTGAATATGCCATGAAGAAAAGCAGTCTTATTATTGTACAGTGCTAATTGAGCACAACTTTACATTTATAACTGGTGAGAACAGTATACAACCAATGGGATAATGGTAGCCAGCTGATCTATAGAGTAACATGACTCAGAGAATCTGAACACAAAATTTTTAACTAATATATTTTGAATGTTTCATATTCGTGAAGTAAATTGCTTTTATACATTTTGTACAGATGATATTTAGATGCTGGATCTTTGTTAATGTGTTCATAACTCGGTTGTATGGATTTGACTGTGAGAAGCAATCACACTGTTACACTATTAGACCAGACAATGGGTCATTTTCTGACCAAGTCGTTGATGCTACCAGCAATCACAACAATCGATCTGTCACAATTTTAGTATATTCTGGAAATTACAGTGCTAAAAATGAAAGTATTAATAATTTTATTGACTTTGAAAACATTACTATTATAAAACATTCCAACTGCACAGAACCAGCTACTGTATCATGTTCTAAGAGTAATCATCCTCACAATGGCATTGGGTTTGAGAATTGTCATAACATTTTTATTTCAGGGTTGAGCTTTGCACATTGTGGAACAACTACTTCTGGCTTGTACTTTTATAACACAACAAATTTAACTATTAACAATTCAACGTTTCACAGTAACTTGGAGAATGGAATTCAAATTGTATCTGGGAACAATATTAGCATTAGCAATTGTCATTTCTTTAATAACATTCAACTGCATAATGACACTAATTCAAGGTTAATAGGAATGTCCAATGGTACTGTCACTGGAGGCTGTGGCCTTTATTTGTTTTTTAGAAATCAAAACAACATTACAATTTCAGTCCATAACTGTACTTTTACAGACAATATATCTTATAAGATCACTAACTTTCAGGTATCTAATGAAACAAGACCATATGCATTTATACCTTTTGGAAATGGAGGTGGGATGAACCTTCAAACAATGGGAGTGACTAATTTATATGCAAGTGTTACTAGAACACGTTTTTCCAACAATGTAGCAATCCACCAGGGAGGAGGAGTAGTAATGATATCCAACAGTTCAGCTAATGTCACATTGAATATTTTTGCATGTGAATTTGTTGGAAACAAAGCTCTTGGACATTTATTAAATACCTATAATGAGATGGTGAACAAGTCAAATGTTGAAACTTTTATTCAGAAAATAATTACCAAGTTCTCTGATATTGATTTTATTACTAAATTGATACAGAATGCATCATTCAGTGATGTAGGCTTATCTGGTGGACTAGGAGGAGCCATTGGTGTTGGCCTTTATGGTCAGGCAGCTTTTAATAGACTTGTTGTGAGAGAGACAAAGTTTTTTGACAATTTTGGAATTATTACTGGAGCTGTAGGCTTTGTTGTCCGTGATGCACTTTCAGAAGTTGAAGAAGGTGTTGATACTAACACAGCTATTTTCACTAAGTATGTTTTTAATGGTTTCTGTTTCTCTGCATTTTGTAATTTTTGTTATATGGCATTGTTTGATTTGTTATTATTTTTTTGTATAGCTGTAACTTTACTAGCAACACTGCACTGTATGGTGGAACAGCTTTTGGGGTGGCATCATATGCCCGTGTTGATGTTGCCAGTCAGCCTATTGAGATAAAAAACTGGTAAGAGAGCATGCGATTAATCTTTTTTGTATACTTATCCACTGAAATCATGTGTACTAGTTACCACAACTACACCAGAACTCATCTATGATATACACATGAGGCTGTCACTGCTTTATTACAGTATCTTGATCTCAATGCTCATATTGAGTGAGCTATGCAATAGACTTGTTTTCCTACAGAAAAATAATAATTGATTGCATTAAGGGATGTGGTCACCCAAAACTGATTGTTAAGGGAGTGACAGCATGTTCTGATTGTTTAAGAGCATTGTCCCATGTGGTCATCTTATATGTGTAATTTAGTTACACATATCTACTCCCTCTTTCAGTAGCTTACAAATAGTTTTGTGGTGTCTAAATGTGGTCCTCTAGGGAAAGTTCCGATAAAGAAATTAATACCTTGGTATGGTTTCCTTACATGAAGAAGAAGATGACCATATAGTTGAAGATTAAAGGAAAGTCAAAGCACAGAAGACAGATACTCCAGAAAAGGAACATGCCACCTCTGAGTTTGTTATTGTGGCATGTAATAGTGGCTTTGTTTGACCTCTAACCTTGCCAATGTGGTCAGGCTGGAAGGTAGGTAGACCAAAAATCGGATTTTGGAATTCTTTTTAAAAAATGAATATTCAGCCGTTTGTAATTGTTTTTAATGCTGGAAATTGTACTAGGACTATTCTTTAAAAGTCATTTTCATTTAGTGTGGTATTTCTATGGTGTTTGTTAATGCAACATTTTGAGGGTGCCATTAATTTTAAAGAAACCCCTACTAAACAGTACTACTATACTGTTTGATAATTACACATTCAGCCATACTTGTAGAATAACTTGGTACTTGAAACGATGGTTGAACATAAGGTTGTCATCATGGTGGCAGTGATGATTTGCGAAGTTACAGTGGTTAAGATTTTTGTGTTAGTTGAGAGGAAGTATCCATGCCTCACTGTAGAAGAAATACATGTACAGGACCTTTGAACACTATGTGCTATGAGCCTGTCTTATTGTGCCTAGTATGTACTGTATAGTAGGGACCACAAAGGAGTAGGCGTGGCCCACGAAATAACACCACCCAAAAACCAGCCTCAATTTTCCCTGACAACGATGCGGCAGTATTGGTTAGGCAAAACTAAGCCCAAACAAGCCTCAGATCAACCCGAAATACTTTGAACAATTGCAAGTTGCTACAGAGTTTTAAAAAATTATTCAATAGAATTTTCTACTGACTGACTGAGTAACTGACTGATGCCTTCAGACAAGCATAACTCTACAATGGCTAAGGCTACAGGCTTGATTTTTTCACTGTTCAACGTTGTGTCGGCTTGAGAAGTGCCTTTTGGCATACCGCAGTATGTACACATTCTTCATGGACTTACCAGTGTCCTCCTTAGGCTCCTTTGTGTCTCATTCATCTTTGCTGACAGCAAAAAGTGTTGATTTGGCGGTAGCACGTAATGGCTTTCCTTTGTAATGGAAATCATCCATATAGTGGCTATTTTGATTGCAGAGGTGCTTTTCAAACAGTTCTTGATTCGTACTGCTGTGTAACAGGCTGACAATGAAGTGGTAATGGATACTTCACTTTTTAGACAATAATTGATATAACCGGGGCATGCTGCACCATTCCTTTCTTTTGGTATGTGTGGATTGCAGAGGTACTTTTTGAACAGTTCTTGATTTGAAATGCTGTGTAATGGGTTGAACATAGCTGACAACGGATGCTTCACTTTTCAGACGACAATTGATATAGCTGGGGTGCGCTGTGACATTTCAGATGAGGTATGTGTTAATCATAATAATTATTCACAAAAAAAGTTAACAAACAAGTACACAAAAAATTTTGGAACTTTCAACTAGATCAGGGACCATAGCACATCGATAAATAGTACTGAAACAAGCTGGAGTAGTGTATGATGTTAAATCACAGTAAAACAATAAGAAACGTTATATCCCTACCGTGCATTTCCATTATGTTATCTTGGAGGAGCACAGTAGGGATATAACACTTCTTATTGTTTTACTGTGATTTAATATCATGCACTACCCCAGCTTGTTTCAGTACTTTTTTGTGTTTAATTTTAAAAATATATGTATTTGTGTACTTGTATTATTACAGTTGTTATTCATTCAAAAAAGTTAATTCATTGCTGATATTATGAATTTGATCGCTTCACTTTAAACAGCTCTTTAATGTGATGCACTAATTAAGGCTCAGGGATGTTTACTAATGAACCCTGCTGTATGATAATGTATGTTAAAATGTGCTTGATGGTATGAGTTTATAAAGTGATGGTGAAAGGTCATTTATGGATTTTATTTTGGATTAAAGTGTCCATTAAACTATGCCATTTGTAATTGGGTTGGTATAGCTGTTACTAGTCATGTTACCTGTTTTATCATTGCAATGTTTGTATATGTGTATTAATGTCATATGATACATTTTACAGTACTTTTGAAGGTAATCGTAACTTGCTACCAACATTATTTTCATATCAGTATGGATTTCTGGGTGCTGTGTCTGGAATCAGATTTCCAGTGAGATTTAGAGGCACCAACACATTTCGTACCAATTATGGTGGGGGTGTAGCCATGTATCATTCAAGAGTTGACATCAAAGGTGAAATGAGATTTTATGACAATCATGGAGCTGCTTTTGGTGGTGCATTACGAATTGGAGAGCTCACTTTGGTACAGTCATTAATACTGTAATATAGCTAGTACTGTATAATTATTACTTAGCAGTTTACTAAAGTATTTCACATATTTACCCAGGTTCAACTATTTCCAAACACAAGTATTGTGTTTGTCAACAACAGTGCTTCACAGTTTGGAGGAGCAATTGCTGTACAGAATTTCAGAGGATTAAATGATACCACATTGATTTTGAACAACAATTGTTTTTTTCAATACAACATTGGATGTGAAAATGAAAACAACCAATACAACTGGAAAGTAAGATGTTTTAGTTTTCACACACAATGCATTGTACAAGCAGCTACTACGATGATACCAGTTACCATATATATATATATATAGCTGTGGAAATTTCGCCTAAAAGTTCTTCATTGCCTTATGCTAATCAGTGATTAATTTGTTTGCTATTAAGTAATTATGCACGTGATTATGTAAACATTTGGATAATTTATTGTGGAGCTCATGATACTTTTAAAACACAAGCACATGCAACAAAGTCCCTCTTAAGTTATCTCAGTCATGTTTTCGTGGATTCTTGGTACTTGCATATGGCTAGAGTTCTAAACAGAATTTTCACTACAGGCCATGCTCACCATTAAAATCTTCTTGTTACTGTATGAGTCCAATATAGAGAGCATATACTCATAAACCCATGCAGGATACACACAGGCAAGCCCTTATTGACCATTTTCAGTTATGGAACATAGCAAACATGATGAAAACAGCTATAAGAAAGCTAGTGTTTAATATGCACCTAGTTAATATACATATGTACTAACCACTTTCACCACTGACTTTTTCTTAAGAGAGAATTCACTCTATATAAGCCTCTATATCTCACAGACGAAAGCATAAAATACCCTAAACTGTGTTTGCTATTGCCTAAGATATTTGACCATATCAATAATAGCAACCACAAGAATGCTATAAAGCCAATGTAGTGGTAAAAATCGGTCTGTCAATTATGTGGGCACTTTCTACATTGGCCAGCAGTGGTCAAATATTCCCTAAAACACAACAGCACTGTTAGTCTGTTTATTATCAAAGTGACATACATTAAAGCTGCTTTTATAACTACACATGCACATGCGTACATAAAGTCCATCTGACAGAAAAGCTGTATTACAAATTTGCAACTTACCCTCCCTTGTGTAGACTATATGGTTATTGCTCTAAAAATCTTGTTAGTATGTAACACATCATGAATGAACAGGTCATTATACATTACATTACGAGCACTAGTGTGCAAAGGATCCGGTTACCCATGTTAGTGTGTTTTTAGGCATGTGCCCATTTCAGGATAGGCACACCGGTCGGTTTAATGCATGAAGAATGTTATAACATGTCTAAATCTCTATTGCTGTCAGGTTTATAGCTTGAATATGCCATATGGTATCCTTACAGTTAATGGGTGTTTTAATATAGTAGCCATCAGTGGTATTGAACAACTGTGTTTTGCTTTGGAGAAAGTTAGCTGATTATGTTGGCATAATTATGAGCATAATAGGTGCCTGAAAGCATTGAGCATAATGCTAGCATAATAGGCAGAACACTTGTGCAATGCTATAGATTCTTGCTTCTCAAAATTAAAAATTCACAGAGAAAGATTCTGGTTCAGTGGGTTATCAGTACTGACCTAGTTTCAAACCTGCATGATGTAGAGGGCATTGCTGTTTGCAAAATGCTAGCAATGAGTTTAATTCTGTAAACTGTTTAGCATCATTGTAGAATTCAGGGAGTCTTTGGCCCTGTCATTTCTGCTTTCTCTTTTATACTTATTATTATGGACTGTTTATCCATGGTAGTGATTGATGTGTGCTAAGCAAAGTAGGGGGTATTATCTCTTTCTAATTCACTCTTTGAAGTGAGAGTGCACATACAGTGGAGCCTCAGTTATCTAGATTCAGACTTATCTGGATTCTCGGTTAACCGAACTATGGAAACGACTGCTCTATTAGAGTAGTGACTGTTCTATTAGGGTAGTTGATAATTCTAATATTTTTAAAATGCTCTTATTATGTTATTTAAAGGTTATTTATACACAGTTTCAGAGATATGGACTTGGATAACTGACTCGGACAACTGAGGTTCCACTATAGATGTATACTGTTTAACTTCTGTGACTAGTTTAAATACCTTGGCATTACGTCTGTGTATGGTTCCTGGAAAGTTTGTAGGGAGCATTTATTGTTATATAAGGACAGGTGAAGGTGTGGGCACCCAAAAACCTTCAGTTGCTATGTGAGACATATACAGTTGGTTCCCTGGTTAACACCATGCACCCATTGATGTTACAGCTTGGTGGGTGTACATAAATACATGCATGCACACACGTGCACACACACATGCAGACAGACAGACATATACATGCATACATGTTGGGTGTAACGCATTACTTATGTAACACGTTATTACTTAATGCAGTAATAAAATAATATAATGCGCTACATTTCTTATGCTAGTAATATGTAACGGATTGTTTTTTTACATAAGTAATGCATTACTGAAGTAGCGCATTACTACTCATTACTGTAATATTATTTCCTAACGAAGCACTAATGCATTACTTAACTATCATTTTACTGTAATATCACTACCTAACGAAGTACTAGCGGTTACTTAACTAGCACGATACTGTAACATTATTATCTAACGAAGTACTAACTCGTTACTTAACTAGCAAGTTACTATAATATTATTACTTAATGAAGTACCTTTATATCTTGTGTAATATGTAATATAACATATTACTAGTTACTTTTAAACTGAAGTAATATATAACTGTAGCGTGTTTCATCGCAGTGGCAGTAACGAGTAGTAAGTAATATATATTACTTTTTAAAAGTACCGCCCCAACACTGTACTGCATGCATACATACATACATACATACATACATACACACATACATACATACATACATACATACATACATACATACATACATACATACATACATGCATACATACATACATACATACATACATGCATGCATGCATGCACACGCACACACGCACATACAGACACACAGAGAGAGCAAAATATTGGTCATATAAATGTGATTATTAGCAGTTATGCATTCATATTGCATTAATTGTTAGTGCATACTTGTTATGAAATTATACAGGCGTTGTTTAATTTTAATGATAACGAAGTTACAGAAGAGGATGGGGAAGGCCAAGCTTTCTTTGCTGAAGATATTCGAAATTGTATTCTACCTCAACTTGTTAAAAACAATAGTACAGATTATGAGAAATCCGTGTTTTCTGTGAAAACCATCTTTAATTTCACGTAAGTGTAAAATGCATAATGAAAAAAAACTGTTTTCATTTTTAACATAGAAACAACAGTCACAGTGAAAGTTTTGTGACAGCCCCACACACTTTAGTATTGGTAAGTGGTACACAATTGCAAGCTTGAGACAGATATGTCATGTTTAGTGTAACATACAGTCAGGCTACCATTAGTATACCTAGAGCTACATAGCTCAGTTTACTCCTATTAAGTTTTCTGATTATTTTCAGTTCAGTAATAATCTTCTAACCCGGTCTCATTCACTGACAATTCGCTTACTACCCTCCTAATTAATGCTCTCTGCTATTCCTTCTTTGTAAATTGTGTGTTTCTTTGGAACTCAGTTCCTTTTGATGTGCTGTCAGCTTCTGCTACGTATTTTAAGTAGACACTAACGATTTATGTTTGTATAGTGTTTTGTGTAATTCTACTGTAGCTATGTATGATTGTGTTTTTCATTTTTGTAGCTGTTGTCAATTTTGTTTTGTAGTTGTGTTGTATTTTATGTGTGGAGAAGCACCCTGTACAGGCTTATGCGTTTTGTGTAACCCCAGTCTGTTTGACAAAAATTGATAATAAATAAATAATAAATAAATATTGGTATAACTATGAAATTGGCTTTGGTATTGGATTAGTAAGTATTTTCTGTATTGGTAGAGCACTAGTTATATCATCTTCATTGCACTCTGTGGATAAGAAGAATAATGCTTTGTGTAAGACAAATTTCAAAGTTTATGGTTGGCTTTGGGTATATATTTAAAGTACAAAAAAAATCCGCTCAAAAACAGCTACCATTTTTACTTGATTTGTGTCCCAGGGATACTATTTTTTGCCTAAAAATACGGATAAAACCCTTCAAATAGTGCCACACCAGGGGCGGATCCAGAGTTTCGAAAGAGGGGGGGCACCTTTCTGAAAAACAGTTGAAGACCAAAAAAACTTACTGAAAACCAGTTGAAGACCAAAAAAAAAAAAAAAGGTCACAACAATTATAGCTAGTTATCCTTACCTACTATATCACGTCTGTTATGTAAAATAAAATCCTATTTGTAGCTTCATAGGTAAGCTACACTGCCTCATGAACATTGTGACTGCTTTATTAGAGTAATTGACTGCTCTATTAGAGTATATCGATCTTGTATGCAATTTCTTGAAGGGGGGGGGGGGGGGGGGGCATTTGCCCCAAATGCCCCATCCTGGATCCGCCACTGCACACTGTGGTAGTATTCGGGGGTGTGCTACTAATATTTTAAACCAGTCACTCTATGATAGCTTAATTTTATAAAACAATCACAACACATTGCTACTTACTTCTTCTATACAAGATCACTCAACACAAACATGTCACGCCTCATGCTACGTGGTCAATTTACTAACTAATATCCAGAATTTCGATAATGTGACAGCCATTTAAGTTTTACCAGGACAATGCCTTCCTTAAATTGAGATGGAGATTAATACTAAAAGTATGAGAGTACTAGTAAAGAGTAATTACAAAAGTATAGTGCGGTACTATTTGAGAGTGTGGTACAGTTAAAATAATTTTCAGAAACAAGGATAAAGACCTTCAAATAGTATCGCACTGCGGTACTCGTGCAGTACAATTCGAGGGTGCAGCACAAATTGAGTAAATACAGTATATATATATATATATAAAAAAGGTGCAGCCTTCAAAAAGCCTGGATGAAAAAAGTTGTGAAATCAAAGGTGGCGGCCATGAAATAGCTGCATTGGTGTGGATGATAATAAATTTAATATTGGCCTTTGTGCATTAATAAAATTTTCTATCATCAACATCATTGCAGCCATTTCATGGCCGCCACCTTTGATTTCACAACTTTTTTCATCCAGGCTTTTGAAGGCCGTACATTGTATACAGCTTGGCTGTTTTTGTGTGGATAATGTGTACCTAAATGAAATACATTAGTTGTAACATGTGAATTATACACACCCACACACCATCATGCTTGTGTTCATGCCCATTATACTTCAAAAGCGTAATCAATATTCATTATTGTGAGATATAGCACAACATAATGGATCATAAACATGATTGATGAGGAATATGACTTTATGAAATATACTATACATGTGACAGAAAATTTTTGACAGAATGAAAAGTAGACAAATCTTCTTCAGCCTTGATAACTTAAAAATCAAGAAATCATAAGATCTAAGCACAAACTTTTAAAGGTGCTTATGGACATTTGATGAATTAAAGTTGACAGATTTAACTAATTCATCAAATTCATCTTTTCCTGTCATACGGTAATTATACTTTCAAACAATTTAATACTAATATAAATGTAACTATTATTGATTGTTTGGTTTGATACCATGCATACTTGTCTTATTTTGTCAGTATGAAAAACAGATGAAAAAAGAGACTATGTTGTATATACTAAAAAGCTAGGTAGTGCACAAAACTTTGGTGTCTGGTGACATTGGTTAAACTTCTTAGTTAGCCCAGGAAGAGTGGATTAATGAGCCTTATCCGAGGTTACGTCACAGACATAAAAATAGCTGCTGTATATAGTGTGGGGACTTTGATAAAATTTGTATGGGTGACTATAGGAAGAAATTTTTGAATGGCAATATCTCAGCCAAGATGGAAGATATTGAGCTCTAACCGGCAGGTATGGTTATAAATTAGCTGAAAGAATAAGAATCTAGTGTTGTTCTGAAAATCAACTGAAAATGGCTTTTATGTACTTATTGTATAGCCATGCCTGCTAGTTTCAGTTCAATATATTCCTTCTTGGCTGAGATGTTCCCGTTCAATCCCATAGTCACCCATACAAATTTTACAAAAGTCCCTACACTACAGCAGCCATTTTTTGACCAGACTAAGTCACTTTTACAGATGTGAGTATAGACTTGAAACTGATCAATGTAATTAGAGTTGGCCAATACACTGATGCATCATTGTTGTTGTGATAAAGCCACAAATTGTTATACATATACGTATAGTGATATGTCGAATTTCATGATACATCTTGACATAATATTGCGTACAAAATAAAATACTGTAAATGAAACAAATTAGTATATGTGACCGAATTTTGGAAAATCACCCAATGGATGCACGTGAATTAATTAGAATTTTCATGTTTAGTGGGCTACTATTATGAGCAGAGCAGAGTTATAAAAGAATTTTCTAGCAATTTAAGGTATTGATAATGGCTAGTAGTAACAATTAGATTTGCACTACAAAGCTTGTTATTATTTTGGTCATTAAATATTTTAAGTGTCAAATATGCCCATATGGTTGATTTTCCAAAATTCGGTCACATATAGCTATGCTAATGACTTAGGAGATACTTATGGGATGCACATACCAATGCAAGTTACAGCTAATATACTTGCATTACATGGCTTTTCTAATGTTCACAAAATTATCATGATAAATACTCCCATGTTTATTGTGATACAATATTACCCAACCCTATTTGTAATATTGGTGTACGTCTATTGGTTAAGTAACACAATAAACTATGTAAGACTTTGGTAAATTGTATTATTTAAATGTAGGGGAATAAAAACAACACCATATCTGCTTCACCTGGAGAAGTATTTAAATTATATCTTCATGCTTTGGATGAGAACAACAACGTCAAATATGCAGTTTATTCTTACCCTAAACCAGTGGATAACATCAGAAAAGTTGTCTCATCTGGTATTGTAATAGATCTTAACAGCAGTACTACTGGTTTTGCTGCTTTGAGTAGAGAAGTCAGTATGACTCAAAATGCATTCTTTATGCTACGCAATGCTACATGGTTGGAGCATCATAACTGTACACGTGTACAGCCAAACATTTCTAATTCTACCTTTATTTTAAACTTGATAGATTCATCCAATGGAGAAATGGTATGTGACTTTTATATAGCTTAAAGGATTGGTTATCTGAACTCATAATTAAAATGGCTGTTCAAGTAGAGCATTTTGTTGAGAATGTACACGTAGAGTAAAATGTTATTTATTTGTACCTCAATGCTTTATCAAATGATCATTAGTTCAGATGTAACTTAATTCCCTACTACGTAATGATCCAAAATTATTATATTTGTTGTTGCAGGTTTATGATGTTAAAGTGATTGTTGACGTGCAATGTTGTCATGCTGCCTATAGATACAACAGTTATAAAGGAAAGTGTATTTTTGCATATAATCAGACCAGTGTCATTAGAAGAGACAGATCTAGCAACAAATATGTTTATGTTAAAGTAAGTACTGCCATTTAACAGCATGCGTCTGTGTGATGTCATATGGTTGTGTTTATTAGTCAGAAAGATATGGAGGATATTTGAACTTTACAGTTGGTAGTCCCTTTGTCACAGCAAAAATTCCACCATCTTATCAAAACTGCACTCAAGAGGGAAAATTATCAGGATGTCTAGTTAAGGATGATGATCCTGATCAGCAGTGTAGTCAAGAAAGAACTGGTAAATTCTTTACATTTGCACTTATAATGCACCCATGAACTTCTACAATGGTAATTATGTTTTAAAAATTACACTCACCAATTATAATTTAATGCCTATCATCACAAAAGTTTATTGTGTGATGTACTACATTTTGAATTTTGAAAGTGTTGCATCAAACTACCCGTTGCATCATGTCTACTATTGCAATGTAATAGACAACAATTAAAACAATTATACACCCAGTTTAGCTTATATATATATATATAGGTAGATTTGCATAGAAGGTCAAAAAGACAGTGCAGAATTATTGCAAATGTGCCTCTGTTTGCATTATTATGGCTTAAGGCATGAAGCATACTGTTAAATCATTTTTGTAGGGTTTCTGTGTGGAAGCTGCACCAAGGGTGGACGTGGTGTTTCACTTAGCTTGATTGAATGTGTATCTTGTGATGCTGGAGATGTGGCGATTTTTGTGCTCATATGTAAGTTTTTTGCAGTCTGGTTCACTTGTAGTTTTAACTGGTAGATAATTCACATGTATCATCAAAGTAGATACCTGTATACTGTATGCATTTTGAATCACTATCGTGTGTCGTGCAGCCAAGTACAGCTAGCACAGGCAACAGACAAGTGTGTAATTTGCAGGAAACAAGAAAATTCCATCTTCACCCATCAGTAGCTTAATAGTGCCTGAACAGAAATTAACCAGTTTTGCTGTGGAAACTCCCTAGGGGTAGGGTACCGCTTATTTCAAACTTTAGTTGTATCTGCATGGTCATCACTGAGATAAACACCTTCAAAGTTTGACTTGTTTTCTATTACATACAAGTATAAAACTAGAGTAGGGACAATGTAGTACCACGATAAAAAGTACTGAAACAAGCTGGATTGGAGTGGTATGTAATGTCCAATTGCTGGAAAACAATAAGAAGCAAATATCTGTACTGTGCAGTGGAGATGAAGCACACAGTAGTGTAAGTGACCAATTATCGAACAAGGTTTATATTTTACTTCATAATACCTCCAGGAAAGCAGTATAAACCTCACATTTTCACTAGGAGGTAGGACCTTTCTCGTAGAATATCTCACGTAAGTTTGAGAAATAGTATCCGATTAGTGTCCATGTTATGAATGGATTTCTGCATTCCGTAATAAGGTGAATTATTGAACACCGGTACCTATTATCGAACGTCCATCAATTTCCGTTGATCAATTATCAAACGTTTAGCACCTTTCCTACTCTGGTGACCTCAGTGCAATCTACACACTCTTAATTATTATGTCAACGTGTTAACTAAAGTATCATGATACTGTAACTGAAGTATAGTTTTGATACAAGCATGCACTTGTGAGTTACAATGGTGAATCGTTTAGTCTTAAATGCGTACAGTAAAAATCAGCACATTACAAACAAAACACCGTCATATCATCCTTGTTTACAACAACCCCTTCTGTACAGTCTTCACGGATGCATGCTTCACTAAGAAAAACGATAAACAGTCAGCCGTCAAAGTCACGCTCGAGTTGTAGTTCTTTCACGGCGATTCCTGTGTTCTTTTTCTTTATTTCATCGTTGGTGACGATGAATATCAAGACTGCTGTGATGTCCACACATAAACTCTAAAGGATGGAAAGCTCATTGAGAATAGGCTACACTATTGGAATTCTCCATAAAAACACCTTACAAGTATGTGGAATAACATTGTAAACTTCTGAATGCATCACGGGATTTTAATGTTCAATAATAGGTACCATTCGATAGTAGGTCACTTACGCTAGGGATATTTGCTTCTTGTTACAATCGGATATTACATACTGTTCCAAATCAGCTTGTTTCAGTACTTTTTATTATGGTCCCTACTCTAGTTTAATTTTTCTTATACTTGCTTGTGAACTTTTTCTACAAGTTTATGACTACTAAACACACTGTATAATAATGCTAAGCGGATTTTAACAATAGATCTTTAACACTAATTTATACAGGAGCTATATATAAATAGCCCTAAAATTTTTCATCTATTTAGCAATGTTGGTGCTAACTATTGACCAGATTTGAAGTCATCAGTTTCCTTCAGTCTGTCTGAAGTATGAATCATTAAAGTTGGAAAATTGGATGAGTGCACAGGAAAACTGCTGTTCCCAAAACTGGTCACAATTATAGTTAATCACAACACTATATCATACGGGTATATGTAAGTAGTCAGCAAATCTTTGCTGATTAGCTGAAAGTATAACACACCACATATTATTGCTAAACTGTATTCACTTAGAAGTTCAAGTTATCTAGCTTAACCCAAGGTTCACTCACTAACTTTGTTTACAGTGAAACCTCCCAACCTCTATTATTGGGTAAGTAGAATTCGAGGAAAATGGGAATGGAAAGTGGGAACAGGAACAACTCACGGAAAACACCTGATAAAGGTCATCATGCAATTATACAGGTTGGACAGGTTGGATTTTATAGCACAATGTTTCTTTGTGGCATTGTTTGGATCTTTTCGTTAAAATGAATTGAAACACTCTATTAGAGCAGTCACCTCATTAAAATACTCTAATAAAGCAGTCAAAAATGTTTTGCTAACTATCCAACCAGGAACCCACATTGATGACCTGTGAATTGATGACCTGTGAATTGATGGACTATAGCTGTTATAGATTAGGTATATAAACTAGCTAAGTCATCAACATTGAAAGTTATCTGTTCCTTTGAAACCATAATTAAAAAAAAAAAATTCAACTATTAAATATTAAATTAATACTGATATGAAACTGAAGTACTCTAGTTAACTGCTTCCAGATAAGAAGTCATATGATGGGAGTATGCATGCAGCACTGGTATGCTTGTCAAACTGAAGTGGCTTCAAGAGGAGTCCCCATGACTGCTCATATCAAGACTCACGGTAGTGAGTCGCGCGGCCAAGAAACTACAAAGCGCACGCCCAATTAAAAGACGCGCGGCCACTACTGTGAGTTATTTACGTGTAAGGCCGGTTTCGCAATATTAGTCCTAAATTATGCAACATCTCTCAATAGATTTGTATTGCGTTACGTGATAAAAAATCTTTAGGAGTCGTTATAGTTTTCTTGCGACCTCGCTAAAATAAAAAAGTAACCATCGCAAAATAAAAAATAGGCGTATTTCACTTTATTTCTCTACCTTATGTTACAACTACTGTCACGTTATACCAGTCAACATAGTCGTGTTTGTATAGTCCATCTAGCACTGACATTATCCAATCCTGGTTTGCCTATACGCGTATTTTCTTCAATCAATCTCTAATCCCTACAATAACTTTTAAAGACACGACGTGGACACAAACTCTAATGCCTGATAAACAAGTTGTGACAGCATGCTGAACCGTAAGTTCCCTAGGGATGGCGTTTTAAGCAGAAATCTTTTAAATTCCATTTAGTACCACACCCCATGCGAGCGTTTATAAATCGCCAGTTGTCTTATGGTTTGAAGAACAAAATCACTAGCGAAGGTGCTTTAAGCATACTCTTCAATTCTCTATTTACATGTAAATTTTAATAGATTAACCATAAAGGCCGGTTAGGTGAATACAAAAGGTAACAAGCCTTTAGGGGTTACCACCTCTATGTAGTATGTACCATGTAGCTTGTGTTGTGGCTTTCATTAAGTATTATGCACACACAAATGGTGCAACAAAATTTTGTAATGGATTGCTCGAATGTGGTTGGTGGTGTTGTGGCTCGAATGTGGTTCGTGGTTTGCCAGTGACCATGTATGAGTTGGGGTTGGTCCACACAACTTACACAATATTCAAATTTCATGATGGCCATGATAATTTCTATGCCATATGGTAAACATACAACAATGTGTAACAACGTTAATTAACATCACATCAAGACTTGACTAAAAATAGTTCCAACAATAGTGATGATTTCTTGTATGTCAGCATGACGATACTGAGACCTGTAAAAGAATAAGCAGGCACTGAAGTTAACCTTAAATTAAACACTCATGCAACTGACCTGGAACATCGGTCGCAACACCAAAACACTTGTTTCGATATCTGATGACACAATCCAGCAGGCACTGAATTAAAAGAGAATGTACAAAAAATCAATATGCCGGGCTGTGTCAATAATAGCATGGATAATCAAAATGAACAAAAATTATATCCCAGGCTAAGTGAATGAATAACATAACTGTTGGGTAAGCATGTTAAACCAGAACATTAGGACATTAGTCAAACCAGAACATTAGGACATTAGTCAAACAAAAGTACGCTATCACAACTTGGTCATAATACAATGTTTGTACCACTGGACTTCACACTGGTTGCCCAAAAATTGTGCCATTCTGGGACAACAGCATAATATTATGAAACAAATAGTTACTACAACACAGAAGGCTTACTGTTGCACTGTCTACACTGATATACCATAATTTAAAAACATAACAGGTGGGCATTAAATACAATACACTTAATATCTGGGTACTAGGAAAAAATCACTAACATCACAACATGTAAACTGACCTGGAAATTAACACCCTTGATGCCACTACAGTCTACACTGGATACTTGTTCGAACCCATCAACACTATGCCTGATACATCTGAGTAGATTGACCTGCAAATTCACATCACTAGTATACAGTGATAATTGATAACTGCAAAAACAACAATTGCAATAATACAATTCTTCTGCACGTCAACTGACCTGAAATTCATGACACTCAATACCGAGACCTGTAAAAGAATAAGCAGGCACTGAAGTCAACCTTAAATTAAACACACATGCAAACTGACCTGGAACATCGGTCGCAACACCAAAGACATCTGTTTCGATATCTGACAAAACAATCCAGCAGGCACTGAATTAAAAAGAGAATGTGCAAAAAATCAATATGCCGGGCTGTACCAATAAAGGATGAATAATCAAAATGAACTAAAAATATATATCCCATATGCAGGTTAAGTGAGTAACATAACTGTTGGGTAAGCATGTAAACCAGAACATTTGGTCATTAGTCAAACAAAAGTACGCTATCACAAACTGGTCACTGATAATTGATAACTACAAAAAGAACAATTGCAATAATACAATTCCTCTGAATGTCAACTGACCTGAAATTCATGACACCTGTATCTTTGTTCCTGCATGGTCTCATCTTTGTTCCTGCATGGTCTCAACTTACATATGTACCATGATCACATTCAACTGCTAGTGGATAAACCAGTATGACCAGATGGCCTGCAAAAACCAACAAGCAGGTGTTAAATACAATACACATACCTAAAGCCTGGAATATGAAAAATATTATATAAGCATTATTCCACACTGATATAGTAATAGATTATAGGATGTTGTGGAACTTGCCTAAACGTGTAAACTTGAACATGAGGACAACCGCATAATCTGGACACTTGGAATTGTCCAATACCTGATGAACCGCAAGTAGGTACTAATGACATTCACTTCAACATTTTATCCCAGCTGGGTGAATCTCTTGTAACTGAGTAAAAAGGTGTTTATTTTCCACCTGCAACCAAAGTTCTACATTTCTGTGGTTGGGTGTACATAAACTGACCTGGAAAATCAGTATGCCATAGGGGTATGGAAATGGTTCCTTTCCTTCTGTTGTGACATTACTTACAGCTGACTGGTAAATGATCATCGATGTCCCCATGGACCCCAACAATGAGTATACCAACAACTTCACAAGTTGGAATGAATTTCCTTTCAACATCTGGTGGACAGGTCCAAAAACCCTATCGCACAAACACGGTGAATCAGTGTGTGGCGATGTGACACGTTGCACAAACTTCACTCCTCGTTTCGTTAACATTCAAGACCGGCATATATCATAGAGTCCCTCAGTATTCTTGACTCTTACTTTTTCAAGCGTTGCTCAAGCGATGTAGTTTCTCACGAGGGGCTCGAGTTTCTCAGTAAAGTCGAGCCGATTAAAGTACGCCTCACCATCTAGTTACATTCTTAAACCATTCAATTTAAAACCACGTATCATGAGTGTCCGCTTAAGGTAATTAGGGACTTTCCACGAGATTTCCCCTAAATAGATCACGTGTTAGTTGCCAATCTGGTGGATACTGGTGGTATACATGGTTCAACAATGCGGTAAGTGTAGTATAAGCTGTCAATGAATAATTGTTTATACACTACTAAACTAAGTTATTTTTGTGTGATAAGCATGCTTGAGGAAGGGTCTGGGGGACGAGACTAATGTTTTGACAGCAGTTGATGGACAGCAGTTGATGGACAGCAGTTGATGATGGCCAGGCAAAGAACTGCGAGAAGAACTACTATGATAGTATGATAGTAGGGAAAAATTCCCACCCCTATAGCTCTGCCTAGGGCATTAACTAGCATTATCTACAGCTACTGTATTATGTTGCTGATATGTACATTCAGGCCAAGAATAAAGGTGAAAGTGGTAGTAAGGCTCAATCCTATTATTCTGCTGAACAGGCAAGGGAGTCTGGGACTCTGGGGACATGTTCCCTCAGGAAAGTATAAGTACTACAACTTTTTTGTTTTAATTGCTTCATCAAGTATAAAAATTTCAGTCAAAAGGTGATGATCGAGCTCTGGTCTTATGCACTGGTTGGAGTGGTTATATCGATACTGCACTGTGACATCCTTGAGGGGTTAGTGCTGGCATTGTCCATGGCAATACTATTCCATCTCCCCGAGTCTTGATGATTGAGTCCTTCATTCCTTTCTCTGCTGCTCCAATCCTGAAGTTGTGACCACAGTCAAAAGGTGACGATCGAGGCTCTGGTCTTGCATCTATACTGTACTGCAACACCCTTGAGGGGTTAGTACCGGCATTGTCCATCGCAATACTGTTCCATCTCCCATATACAAGTCTTGATGGTTGAGTCCTCTATTCCTTTCTTTGCTGCTCTAATCCTAAAGTTGCGACCAAAATATTAAAAAATGGTTAAATGATTATGATGATAACAATTACAAATGTATTTATAGCTGTGTAGCAACTGTGAACTAATTAGGCACTTGCAAGTTTAATTAGGTGTCTGAAGCATTTAACATGCACAGATATGAGATATATTCATCACGTGCAGGCAGTAAAGATAAATTTACTCTAATAGAACAGTCATACTACACCGTAAATTCATACTTCCGAATTTACGGTGTTATGAAACAATCATTATTATGTATGGATTTTACTGACTCTCCAAGATAATATTCTGCATTAATGTTAATTGCTCATTTCCAAAAAAATTACCTTTTAAACCAAATATAGAGTCTATCACTGACAAAAATGAGTGATATCCACCCCAAAAACACCTTCGCTGTAAAAAAGGCGCGCCCAAGAAACTACAAGTACCTGGAACCCAATGTAAAAAACAAAAAGAAAAATCAGCTTAGCTGAAGTAAAAAGTAACTGGTAACTTAAAGAGCTGATATCTGAAGCGGCCAAGAATACAATTACTAAAGTTTAATCCATGCAAGAACACCTTGGCTATAAAACAGGTGTATACATGAAAGTAACTGGCAACTGAAATGGCTGATATCTGAAGCGGCCAAGAATGAATGGTCATATACAACTAATTCAAAAATTTAACACTGAACCTTTATAATTCAGCTGTGTTCTATATTCACTCTTGCTGCATCGTAAAGTAATTTCTTTTAACTCTAATTGGCTGGTAATTTGGCCGCTTTTTTTTGCTCTATTATACTGACTATTAAAAAAGGTGGCCAAATTACCAGCCAATTAGAGTTAAAAGAAATTACTTTACGATGCAGCAAGAGTGAATATAGAACACAGCTGAATTATAAAGGTTCAGTGTTAAATTTTTGAATTAGTTGTATATGACCATTCATTCTTGGCCGCTTCAGATATCAGCCATTTCGGTTGCCAGTTACTTTCATGTATACACCTGTTTTATAGCCAAGGTGTTCTTGCATGGATTAAACTTTAGTAATTGTATTCTTGGCCGCTTCAGATATCAGCTCTTTAAGTTACCAGTTACTTTTCACTTCAGCTAAGCAAATTTTTCTTTTTGTTTTTTACATTGGGTTCCAGGTACTTGTAGTTTCTTGGGCGCGCCTTTTTTACAGCGAAGGTGTTTTTGGGGTGGATAGTCCTTAGTCTAGCCGTGCACCTATACATACCTCAGCTGCTACATGCCCATCATGTGATTTTTTCCTGAGATTGCAGGTACAACTTCCCGCATCTATGTGCAGGCACTGTCAGTTAATTAGAATCCTATTGTAAACTTATAATTATAATTTATGCTAGCTATATTGGTTTAAATTTTATGGTTTCAAGGGAGTAGCTAACTTTCAATGTTGATGAATCTATGACAGCTATAGCCCATCAATTTACAGGTCGGTCTCTGGTGGAATAGGTAACAAAACATTTTTGACTGCTCTATTAGAGTATTTTACTGCATGTGACTGCTTTATTAGAGTGTTTCGATCGTTTTAGCGGAAGAATCCAACAATGCTGTAAAGAAGCATTGTGCTGTAAAATCCAACCTTATGCTGTAATGTCAATGGCATGATGACCTTTATCAGGCATTTTCCACTGGTTGTTCCCCTTCCCGTTTTCCTAGAATTCTACTTACTCTATTGTCAGGACAGCCCAAATTGGTTATGTGGCTTGTAGTTTATTGACCATAATGAAGTTTGGTTTAGATGAAAGCACCAGGAGGGAGCCTAAAGGTTACTGTTTACCTGTTTGGTGGCTTGTTTATTCTACTAATAATTACTACCACTTGGTTGCTAGGTGATGATGAATTTTTACAGCCCAGGGAGTAACCATGAATGTTTTCCAGTGACTTACCCCTCTGCCCACTAAACTGCATTGCACTAACTGATAGCAATAATAACATTACTTGTATTTAAGTTAGTCACTTTAGAGTAATAGCATTAGTTACAGACATTTCTGAGATACAGACAGTAGTATGTACCAGACTGCCTGGATAAGAGAGGTTCCACTGTACATGGTATTAAGTAGCACTTAGCTATATAACTATAATGTGGTTTGCTTGACACATCATGTGAAGAAACAAAGAAACTCATGAAGGAAAGCCTGCTGCTACCAGTTCAGGTTAATGATGAAGCAAAAAAGAGAATTAAGCAGCTAGTGCAGGGGTGGATTGGGGGGGGGGGGGGGGGGGGGGGGGTCAAAGGATTCGATGGAACCCTCTTTGGCAGACACCTGCATCACTGAACTGCTGACAACCTTTTCTTCAATTCAATAAACTAAAATCAATTCATCAGTGAAAATCAGTCTAAGAAACACTTATTACATGACCAAACAGTGAAAACACTTTTTTACCTTTGTTTGGGCTTTGTTTACAGCAATAATACTTCAAATATCAATTGAAAAGCGATAGGCGCCTCTAAAACAATTATCATATTTATCTTCTAAAGTTATTACAGTGACTGTTAAAGGCTTCAGTTGCATTTCTAAAGGCCTAAATGGTAAGATTTAACAGTGAAACATTGCTGGGGAGTCTACCATTAAGAGTGGAACTTCCTTTTTATAAGTCTGGATCCCTACCTGTAGGTAAGAGAACAGTGTTTGTCACAGCAAAAGTTCAGAAACACAAATAGTTAAATTAACTCTAAAAACAAACACTTATGACTAGTCTCTAATGATAATGGACAGCTTACTCAGCACTGCAACGTCTACAACACATGTCCACAGGTGTAGCTACACATTATGCAATACTATATTGCATAACATGTAGTTACGCCCGTGGATGCCCTACTATCGATGAAGAACCTTCACTGGTACAGAAGGATAAAAGGCAAGACAATATAGCACACGCACTGTATGTTTATGAATATACCAAAGGTTTATTCTTAACTACTATACTGTAGTACAGTACTATCGTACTGTAGGATTCTTAATTCCTTTTCATTGTGCACACTTTAGAAAAATCAAAGTAACTCCTGCATGCTTTAATCAATTTACTAGTAAGAGCATAATGCAGCACATTCACAGTACAACTTTTGCACAGTTCAAATTAAGAGCAAGGGATTTTGATAATTGCAAAAGTGATTCGTTGTCACACCTATATACAGAGTAATCCATATGATGGAATAACTGTAAAATCAGTCTGTACATGAAAGAACTATTGTAGTGTAACCCTTTCATGGTTAGAAAGTACTGAGAGTATTAGCTAAGGAAATATATAGCAAAAACCGAACATGTGAAACAAGGTACTCTAATTGAACAATAAAACATGTGTATGAAAATTCTTGTCCAGGTTTCAAACAGGGACCTCCATTCCTACACACCTTAGCCCTTTACCACTCTGCCACTGCTGTCAGTTGCCCATTCCACTTAATTTCTACCAGGAAGTTCTAGTTTATTGCACCAGAATATAACTGGATTTCATAGATTTATCCATGGAAATTCTAGAACACTCTATGTGTGTTGTATTATAAGTACTCAGAAAAATGTTTTGCTGTATTATGTTTTAAATTGCATTATAACATGTATGTTTACTCTGTTTAGAGTTTGTACATTAGGCCACGAAAAGTTAATTATATGTTTCTGGTTCCCTTCCTGGTCATTTTTTTTGCTGAATGAATTGTGCAATCACCATAATTTATGTAGAAAGGTTTCATGTTTTGTAAACATTCTTTTCGTGCATTAACTTTATACATTAACATACCACATCAAAAGAAAAAAGTTGGTCACTGGTCAATTTTGGGAAATTGGTAGGACCAGAAACATATAATCAACTTTGCATGGTCTTACATATCGATATATACGTCAATGTGTTATTGTTACAGGCATTCTAATTGTGGTTATCTCTATATTGTCAATTTACTTTAACCTTCGCCTTCCAAGTGCACTGAAGGGATTCTTATTCTTTATCCAGGTATGTATAAAGTGGATCTGCAACATTTAGCACGTGGATAATGTCACTGTAAGGAAACAGTCATAACTTTCCTTAGCCTAACACTATGACCACCAAATTTTGATTGTTAATAAAACATCCATTCAGGGTGCAAGAAGCTGCTTATAATTGCGTGCTGTTGCTATATTACAAGCATCATTCTTGAAGGGTTGTAGAATGGAAGTAGTACATATGTAGGTGGGTACTTTATAGTACACAGAAAAAAATAGAAGTGTAAGACATTAGAAGGGATGAGACCAAATATAGGAGTTGCTAATGGTTAAACAGAGCTTTCCCCAGCAAAATGAAGTAAAGTGGTAAAACAGTTAATTTGCTACTAAAGTCAATTTGTTAATTATACATATATTTTTTACCACATCAAAGAAATTTAAGTAAGTAAAATCCACACAAAAACAGCCAAGCTGTGAAAAAATGGTGCGACCTTAAAAATCCTGGGTGAAAAAGTTGTAAAATCAAAGGTGGCGGCCAAGAAATGGCTGCAATGATGTTAATGCTAATAAATTTTAACAATGTACACATCCATTATTAAAAATTTTAACCTTAAAATCATTGCAGCCATTTCTTGGCCGCCACCTTTGATTTCACAACTTTTTCACTCAGGATTTTTAAGGTCGCACCATTTTTTCACAGCTTGGCTGTTTTTGTGTGGATTTCACTCCTTTTTGTACTTTATAAGGCCCCAAAACCAGCCTATGACTGACTATGAGGTTTATTTTCACTCACATTTCTTCTTTTCTATGTAGATACAATGTTGATTATTGAAGACCGACTTATAAATGTATTTTATTGCATGATTTAATTCAATATTTGATAATATTATTGTAATACTCTAATAGAGTGCACATTTTTTTGAGGACTTCTAATAGAACATACATAGAATGTTCTAGAACAATCTAGTACTTCTATTGGTAGATCTATGAAATTACAAACATTTGAATATGAGCAGATCTCAATTAGAAATTTCATTTATAAAGCAGAAATTAAGTGAGGAGATCAGCCAAGATAGCAGTGGTTCAGTGGTTAAGGATGCAGGTGTTAGGTATGGAGGTCCCTGGTTCGAACTCTGGTAAGTTTTTTTAAAGACATTTTTTGCACACCTTTTTACCCCGCGGTGACTGTTCTATTAGAGTAACAACTAACCATTTTTTAACTGGTTGTTCCATTGCACTTGATCAAGGCAGATACACTTGGCGTCATGACTCTGTTCTGCAGGTTCTTGTTTGCAACTTTAAGAAAGATTTACCACCATGTTATAAGATTTATGCAGATCTTCCTGGCCACCAGGCAAGTGTTAATCCCCCAAGTACCATTCCACCTCATATTAGATCTACCTTAAGCAGACCTGATCTTGTGGTAGTTTCCACAGATTCCATCACATTATTAGAACTCTCTGTAGTTACTAATACTGAACATCACCTTTTAGCTGCAAGGAACCGTAAAGAAGATCGCTATGGTTCATTACTGACTGACCTTCAACAGGCTGGATTTTCAGTTAATCTTGTGACAATTGAGGTTGGCTGTTTGGGCCATTTCATGCCACAGACTGTCTCTAAACTAAGCGATGTATGCCATCTACCGAAGAATACTATTCATTGTATTCTTCAGCAAGCAGCTCGTGTTGCAATCTCCTGTTCATATAGGATCTTTAATTCCCGTGCTTCCACTACTTGGGATGTAGTTGATCTGTTTACCTGTTGAGAAGCCATGTATAATTGTTTAGTTTTGTATGTAGTTTTTTTTTTTTGGTCTTGCCAGGGCTCCATACTTTTTAGTAATAACTTGGTAACCCTGAGACTGGACTCCTGACCCCTTGTAATTATTTGTTCATGTAATTGTCAATTATTATGACGTTTATCTCTCTTTCGATCCCTCGATTTTACACATGCTTAGATTTTGCTTTATAACTTTGTCGCTGTAACTCTATTGCTATTCAAACTATCAAAAGGCATTGCTACGATGAACAGCCTATCTATACACCAATTTTCAAGTTATTTATGTACTTGGTTTACCCTGTAGTCATGACAGAACTTTGATCTTTTTTTACGTGAATAAATGCTCGTAACTCCTTGAATATTACTCAGATTCACAACAAACTTAGTACGTGAATCCGCCGTTACACGCTCTTCATTTGTGCCAAAGATCATGGCAATCGAGTTACATGTTTGCATTTTATAGTAATTTTTACTAAATGTGCGAAAAGAAATCGAAGCCCCTGTAGCCCCCCCCCCGTACGGCGTAAGAAGAAAAAAATGAAGAAATTAAAACGAATGCAAATTTAATCAAATTTTCTGTGTGGCGTGCCCTACTTGGGGGACAGCTATAATGCAAAAATGGTGTGCTTTGGAGAAGGGGCCATGGAGGTATGCACACATGAAAAAGCTGTTTTCTTTCTTCCTGTAAATATACTCACGGTGTGGTCACCGGCTTTCTTGGCCGCACGACACACTACTGTGTGTCTTGATCACGGTGTGGTCGCCAGATTTCTTGGCCGCACGACACACTACCGTGTGTCTTGATATAGTGGTCCTGCACCACTCTATACTGCTCTTTAGGGAAGCCCCTGTTGAAACGCTTCGCAGATATTAGTTACCCAGCACCATAGAAACATTTGTGCCATTTCCAAGTGCTCAGACTAGTTCATAACCATGGAAATACCTTATTACACCACTTTTCATGTGCTACCAACCTCATGCAAAAGCAGCCATGGAAAATTTGAAATCACTGCTTGTGCTAATAAATAATTGGGTTTTGGTAGATCCAGTTAAACGTAATTATAGTGAAAAAATGTGACCAATCAAGACAAGTGATATTTCACTGTGTATTGTAGTATACGTAGTTAAATTATACACAATACATCTTATTATTTATGGATGTTGATTGTTTCATCCATGTCTGCCATTGTAATGCAAAGTTTCTTATCAGTAAAAAGAAAACCAGCTCATAGTAGTATTTAGAAGCATTTCTTATCTCATATTGTCAGTTTTGCTAGGAACTAAAAATGAGTATACTTTCACATCACACTATTACAATTTCAATAACAGAGAGCTTCAGAAGGTATGCTTAAGGTACTGAAGTCCGTACAAGTAGCTATAGAAACTCAATAATGAATACACACACAATATTGTGTCTTGCAGCCCAAGAAGCAGGTACAACTAGTTATTCTGTTCTTGGCAGGTAGTGGGATATGTATACAGAACTGGAGTTGTTGATGGTGAAATAAAGTGGGTACGTATAGTATGTGAATGTTATGCTACATAGCAAAAAATTACCTGCGTATGTTAAAAGACTTGTATTATTTGCAACTTTTTCTGTTATAGCACTTCTACTTGTCAAGATTCTTTGGTTTTAGTCTATTTGTGCCAGTGTGTATTTCACCAAACTTGAGTACAGTGGAGGTAGCCATGTTTGGTTTTATACCACCAGTACTCATGGCTATGTGTATATTAACACACATTGTGCTGTAAGTCAACACCAGCATTACCTTGTCATTACATTATGTCTCTTGAATTATACAGTGCTCGATTTATCATTCCTTTAAGCAAAAGGAAAACAGTTGATGGTATTTGGTTTTTAGTTCTCATAATCTATGTCTACACTGCTGATACCTGTTTAAATTTGTTGAGATGTGTACAAGTGTATGAACCTATTGAGTTTAAAGGGAAGAGGGTAAGCTCATTAACACATCTTCAATTCTTAATTACACTTGTTATCAGGTATACTATTTTGATGGATCACTGGAATGCTTTGGTACAGGACATGTTCAGTATGGAGTAATTGCTATAATAGTGTCAGTTTTGATTTTAATACCATTGCCTCTTTATGTACTGGCGGTCAGTTGTAATTGGCTAAAGGTGAGGAGAGTAATTATATCTACGACAGTAATAATAATGTTAATTCTATTTTGTGTGTGTGTATTTGTTTATTGTGTACATGTGCAGAATTGTACCAACAAGATTTTAAGCGATGGGGAGCTACGTAGGAAGGGTGGTATCAGGATGATACCGTTTCTAAGAGATTTTGGAGGCATGCACCCTACAGGCACGTTTTGACTGATTTGCTTCTGCTAATGCATCTGAATGTAAAGACTGCTCTATTAGAGTAGCTGATTACTTGTTCTTGTAATAAGCAGAGGTGCTATGTCACATCTAAAATAGAGCTGGAGGAGTTCTATCCCATGTATAACCCCTCTTGTCTATGTACATGTGTGTATATATGTGTGTATTTGTAAATAATATTACTTTATAGTTTATAGCTATAGTCATGCATGTACTTTATTGCTGCTTCCAATAGAACACTGGCCTGATACGAGACATCATAGGAAATGGAATTAGACCGAAACATGAATGGTGGAGTAGTTATGACTTAGGAAGACGTCTATTGTTTGTGGTGATATACTTGTTCTTTGACATTTTCATTAGTGAATACACTGAGGTATATAGAAATTATTTTAAGTATAGCACTGGTATTGCGTAGGACATTTTGGTCCAATTTGTAATAAGTAAAATGTGGATGCCTATGAAATAGAAGTTTATACTTACAGGAATTCTTTATAGTAGCTATACATAGTTATATTATGCACTTTTAAGGGATGGACACAGCAATGCTTTTATGCAACTACAATGTAATTGAGTATCCCTATGTGTAAATGATGACCAAGTTTAATCGAAATATGTAGTGATGATATTTTGTGATGCCTTTACTTAGTTTGCTTTGACATTCGCTGCCCTCATGATACTGATTATCGCTTCAAGAGTACATCCATATACTGAGAGACGTGCAAATTTGGTGGAATGGCTAATCATGTTGGACCTAGTTATCATTTCTGCTTATTTTGTGGATACCAACAGAATAAAAGATGCCAACAGTGACCATTTGGCTGTTTTGTTATTACTACTTCCATTCATTTATTGTTTGTTGTATCTGATTTGTAAGGCTATTGAAGTGTTATGGTGAGTAGCAAAAATGAGGATTATACAGTTGGTGAACTTTATATTATGTTACAGGAAGAAGTGGATACTTACTGAAGAAGACAATGTTTCTAGCAGTAATACTACTGACACTATGGGAAGCTCATATCCCATGGTGCAGGGAAGGTTATCAAAACATAGGGCTACACTTCAAAGGTGGAGCACTATATTCCGCTGGTCTCAAAGTAGTACAACAACCTTGTCAAATGCAACAGAGAGAATTTTTGAAGGAGAAAATTCTTGTGAGAGATTTCGTGATGAACTATTAGCTGATTATGTTATGTTTGATAAATAGATAGCTAGTGTTCATTTGGTTGTTTCAGTACAAGTGTCTTGTTTATTTTTACATTTTAATAAACTCACATATTTTCATTCATGTAACCTAGCATTTATAATTACCTTAATAGAGCTGCTGTCTCACTGGGGTCAAGGGTATAAAGCCAGGAGTCAAAATTTTAACACTAAATAAAAACTTATGGAATGAGCAAAAAATTCCTCCAGCAACATGCAGCCAACCTGCATGGTCTCAGTATAGGTACAATGGCGTATCTAGGATTTTTAAAGGAAGTTTCTGAAAGTTGGTATAGTTGAATAAGGCATTTCTCTAAAAAAAATTGAAATTTTAGAGGCTCTGAGATCGGATTTTAGGCTACTTTTAGTTAGCAATTACAATAAATTATGATTTAAACTTTAAACTGTACATACTGTAACTAACTATAGGGAAAAGATGGTGACTATAAGCTGTAGCTTTGATTGCTCTATTAGAGTAGTTACTCGATTGCTCTATTACTAGTATTAGAGTATCTCGATCGTTTTAAATGGAATGGGAGATGAAAAGTGAAATGCAACTGCATGCATTATAGTTGTTTGCTATGACAAATTATTGGTACAACAATGTCTATGTATTTAGGGTCTAGACTGCCACTGAGCTAAATTTAAAAGGGGGTTTCTGTAGAAACCCCAGAAACCCATCTAGATCCGCCACTGACTGGTACATGTCAAATTAAGGAACGTTATAGAGTGTTAACGCTCCACATGGGTATATATAGCTATAAACTAGACGTGCACCTGATCAACGAGTGGACGGACGCCGCGACCGAAATCACATGATCGGCAGATCAGCAATAGGCGATGATCTGATCTTCATCTTACAGGATTGGTATGTAATAAGTAATTGTACGTTAGTATTGTTTCCTTGAACACATTTTGCCAGTGCTAAGTTATATCGCCATTATTGTGTCGGTGTTTTGGGCCACTATCACCGTTTCTGTGTAAAGAACGGAACCTATTATATTTTATACACCAACAGATATGATTTCAGTTTAGATTTCAGCATACAAACTGACACGTTTATGTCTAGAATTGGTATGGCATTCCACAGGGATGGTAAACGATGAAAATAAGAATGTCGTGACATGTTAAGATGTTGAGGCATAGATAATAGAGTACAAAGGATAGGAAACGCAATAACGTGACGTCACAAAATACGTACATTTCTATTGGAATTCCGTGTATTACGTCACGAATATACTCGTTACGCTTGGTGCGCTTGTATCAAAGAAAAACAAATTGTTGTAACGACAGAATTTTGCAACCAACAACTGTGAAACTTCGCTACAATGAACTCAAGTAAGTAATCGAGGGAACTAGGACGGTACCAACCCTCAAGGAAGTTATGCGCAAAATTAAAGGAGCTTGAAAGTGGAAAAAAACGCCCAAAAGTTAATTTAAACCACTTTACTTTCTTTGTAAATATATTCTATCCTTTTAATTGTGATAAACCTATTCCTTACCATTTAACAGAGAGAACCAGAGGAAATATCAGAGCAAAACAGGAACCGTTGCTTGAAGAAATGACTTAGTATCTTCCATTCTTTTACCAAAAGTTTAAACCACCTTGCAGTACAACGCAGCGGTAAAAGACTGTGTTGGTGACATGCCTAGCTTACCACAAGATTCGAAAGTGGAACCGGCTATAAAAGAAGCGGTATGGACGAGGCATGAAGGTACTATGAGCGAAAGTATGACAGCGTGTAACAATTATGGTTAACGCGATACGCTTTGTTACAAAATCTACGGTCTGAATTCTCTCGCCAAAATCTCTCACAAAGGCCTAAATACTTGCTGTAGTCTGTTGGATTACTATTTACGCTGCTTAGAACACTAATTCCCATGCTTGAGCACATAACTGTCTTGTCCTTTCAAGTCACGCGTAACGGAAATCAAACCGGAAATCGCTTGTGTTTCCTATCCCTTTTACTCTATTATCTATGGTTGAGGTAACAAGAGTTTGTTACTGGAGCCTGATCTATGTCTTGTTATATACACCAGGATACACTAGTGTCAAAAGCAGCACTAAGGAAAGTTCTGGGTGATGCTTCACGGCAGTGTATTACGGCTTCCCAAAGAATATTTATGGCTTGGAATTGCTGTGAGTGGTTCCTGGCCTCCCCAGACTGACTTTCTTTGTAGTTTAGTGTAGATGCATGCATACTTATTTATTTTTTGTACTCTCTTAACACTCCCTTGCCATTCCCACACAGGTGTTAATTCACTAACCCTCCTTGGTGGTCACATGTGACCGAGGACTCATTTATGTACTTCTTGTGCTTTTTTTCCCCCGGGCTAGATGGAATGCCCTTACCACCACCCCCAGCACTGGCTGTCAAAGTGCTGGACAGCTGTATAACACTAGTGACTATTAAGAACAAAGCTATTCAATGACATCGGCATTAAGCCTGCCCTCAGAATAGGCCAGATTGATACTGGCAGATGCTGGACAATGTACAGTAGAATGATGACCCCTCAAACACATAATGGCTAATCTTAATAAAGAGAAGCAAAGTCTGCATCTCATCCAGTACAAACACTGACTATAATTCATTTCCCGCTTGTCAGCCAACATGGAAGCAAGTTTCTTATACACTTTGGTTGCAGTAGGTCCCATACCTCCACAAGCAGAAAAAACCAGAGGAGAAAGGTAGGCTCGCTCAACCCCTCTCACCCTCTCATCATAAGCACATCTCTTTTCTTGCTCATTAGTTACATAGTACTGAGACAATGGAGAACGTAAATAGGAGCTTGCAAATGGGTTAAACCTAGGGCTGAGCGATACTGCCATTTTAGTATCACGATCAATACTAAAGCCACTATTCACGATACTGAATAGTTCACGATACTTACAAATAAGTCAATCGTAGCTGGTGCTACATAGCATATTGCTCAGCATTCCTGCAGGAAGTCCTTATAGGTGATAGCAAACTAGCCACTATCATCATTGTTTACAGTAACAGTTATTGTAACACATGCTTTGAGGTTGTTATGGTGTTCACACCTCTCTGCAGGGGAAACCAGATGGGTGGACTTAATCATTTACAAGGATTCTTAGCCTAGTACTGCATAACAAATGGATTTTCAATGACAATAATGTACAGGCATGGTATCACGATAGTTAATAACAAAATATAGCGATATCGATACTTTCAAAATATCACGATATATCGCTAAAACGGTAGTATCGCTCAGCCCTAGTTAAACCCCTAATGTCAAAAAATGCACGCTGCCTATTCAGACCCCAAAAGTCGTGCACCATCCTCCCAATTAGCAGTGGCATACCATAGAGGTTCGCTATCCAGAGGCTGAAGAGCAGGCTCAATGCCAATATCAGTGCACACCTCACTAAGAAGTTCAGCTGTTAGATTACATAATTCGTTGTGGCGAATACATAGAAAGCCATCACAAGAGCAGCTGAATGCACATTGTACAGTAAAAGATTTGCCACACACACAAGTCTGAAGCACGTTGGGAACCTGCCAACCAAAATGTAGACGAAGATCGAGCATCCCTAAACTCACCCTTGGGCATAGCAAATCTATGGTCAGCAATGGGGTGGGTAGTTAACCAACCCGACGCGCTGCATTCAGAAGCAGCCTCAAAAACATGTCGTAAAGAAGGTGAGAGGCGATCAGGGAAAGACTTAGCTAGAGCATTCAAAGTATCATAGTGAGAAGGCCTTGCATCACGCTTGTACTGAAACATAATCGTAAATATCAAGGGAACAGGACAAACGTTGCTTCAGCAGCTGGTCAACGAGAGGGGTTGTAATATTCTAGGAATAATATGATGGTTTTTAAAAATATATAAAACACTCGGATCTGTACCTTGCTATGTCAGGTCTGTACCTTGCTACGTTGAAGTGCAACCTGGCTGAGCGAACCTGGCAAATTGTGTTGCTGTTTTTTGTATAATGTTATGACCTCTTGGTGTGGTATAATCCCTAGCTGCAGCCAAATAAACTACAAATAGCTGCGACCACATATAGGCCGATGTAGTATCTTTTGTCTCTGCCATTAATTCTTTCCTCAGACCCAAATTCCCCAAATAGTTTGTTTCCAGCTATCATTACTAGTGTAGTTATTCAGGCCAGTCAACAAGATGACCTGCTCTTCCCTATTATACTACAGTGAAACCCCTCTAATCCAAGTCTATAATCAAGAGGACTTGTATACAGTTTGCTGTGCCAATAAGACTTTTTCTACGTATTACTACCCTAATGACCCAATATCCTCATTAATCTAAACACTGAGCACCAGTGAATGTCAGATTATAGAGGTTTCACTGTATGTATAAGTTTATGAATCGGCCATACACAAAATGCAACACATAATTGAATATTTGGATGTGCACAATATTCAGGCATTGTCGTATATGCTCATTATAGTTCTGTATGGTACACAGTGCTTATATACAGTGTAGTCACAGTGGAGTAGTTAGAAAGGTAAGAAAACTATCTGATTGAGCAAACAATTACTACTACAGTGTGTAACTACTAAAATGCATTGGCATTTGCACATATAGAAAATTACATTTTGCAGGCTATAGAGATGATAATCATTTATTATATAAAACCTCTCCTACATGTTTTTTGTGTAACTCCCAATGCTAAACTGGAGAATTATAACAAAATGAAAGTCATTGTTAGTGTGTCTGTATCTGTGTGTGTGTCTGTCTGTGGGTAGTTAGCTTTCTATTCTATGCTTATAGATGTAGCATTGATTTAATTGTGTGTAATTTGCTTGATGTTTTTGAGATCACAGGATCAAAGAATGCATGTATATATTTAGTTGTATCCGCAGGAATATTCTTCCTCACAGTAATAATGTTTTCATGTGTTTTTATAACAGTATGCATAAATTCACTAATGATTGTTAATCTTATTACATGGGTAGCTATTAACAGTATCTGCTTATCAAGCATTTTATCATTTCATGTTCACACTTACAGGGGTTAATCTAGGAGGGGGGTGGGGGGTGGGAGGGCACAGGACCCCCCTGGGTTAGCCATTGCCCCCCCCATACCTAAGGCCTTGAGAAATGGAAAGGGTAAGTAGAATTCTAGGAAAGCGGGAACGGAAACGACCAACGGAAAATGCCTGATGAAGGTTATCATATCAATATACGGGTTAGATTTTACAGCATGATGCTTCTTTGTAACGTTGTTGGACCCTTTCACACTGTTCCACTAAAGCGATCGAAACTCTCTAATAGAGCAGTCACCGTGCATTAAAATACTCTACTATAACAGTCAAGAATGTTTTACTATGCGGACCTTTTTGATTATGATTATGATTATGATGTGATTTGGGTTGAGGCTTAGAACCCTGTACGCCCATTCAATTACATACATACACATGCATAAATTAGATGCAATAAACAAAAATTAACTATGAATATAATTATTACATTAACATAGATCTAGTCATAAAAGTAATTATCTTTAAACCTGTGAATGATGGAGCAACTATGGCTGGCAAAGATTAGGTGTGTATACTAGCTAAGTCATCAACACTGACTGTTAACTGTTCCTTTAAAACTATAAACATTTTAAAAGATTCAACACTGAAACATGCTTGAAGAAGTTTGTGAGTATTCTAATTATATAGACTGAAGGCAGTGTCTATATAGGCTATGCACTTACATGCAGCTTCCCGATATAAGAATTATGTGTGATAAGGTATGCTGTTAGCTTGCTTGTCAGCTCCAAGACGTGCATGGCTGGTCTCATATGGCATGGGCGTAGGAACAGGGGGGGCCACAGGGGCCAGGGCCTCCCTAATCTGTGGCCATGGATAAGATATAACAGGCCAGGGCCCCTCCAGTTTGCAGCAGGAATCATTTTTACAGTAATGCACCATGTGACACGTAATAATTACAGATCATTGGCCTACTTGGACGCTGATAAGCTATGTTCCTTCCTCACCAAGTGAAATGTTTGTCCTAGTTTATTTGAAATAATATTAGAGGCGCTTAAAATGCTGTGATAATAAGCTACACCTCACGTGTGATTCGTGTTAGAAAATAATTAAAGAACTGTGCAGCTGCAGAGAGTTAACTTATATCTCAGTCTCACTGCCAGAAAACTTTGTCAGAATTAATTCATAGTCGTGATAGACCTATTTCAAAGAGTCCAGTTGTTAGTGAAGGAGCTTCTAACGAGGCTTCTAGCAGTTCCCAAGCGGTTCTAGCAGAGGTAGTATTGTTATAGCCCTGGCTCTAGCCCTAATAATGAACCTGTGATAGAGGAAGCTGAATCAGGCAGTCCCACTTCCCCCTGCACTTCCCAGACAACTACGGATCTGCGAACTAACACAGAATGTAGCTAATAGCTACTCAGGGGGGAGATTTTAATTCATTAATTTATCCATATAAGTAATTTATAACTAGCTATCCTATCTATGTGTATTTCTGGGGGTATATTTAACAACATGAAATTAGTTCAAGTAACAGCCCCTTAAAGGCCTTATTAATTGTGTCATCATTCTATCACATCATATACAAGGTTGCTATAAGATTACTTATCTAGCATAACTGTGATTATGATTATTGGCTAAAATTGCCTCCAGATTCAACCTCATAGCTCCTATTTTTCAAAATTTTCCTGGGGGGGGGGCATGCCCCCAGACCCCCCTAGAAGGAGAGTATGCAAACTCTGTGCATGTACCCACAAGTAGCTACACTCTCCTCTACCACTGCTTTAGTTACCAGTAGTGGCCCCCCTATAGTTTTTTGCTTTGCTACGCCACACACTAGCTATATCATCAACACTATTTAAAAAACTGAAATAACTATACTCCTTGAAACCATACAAAAGATTCAACAATTAAGAATGAAGAGTATTCTAATCAATTGACAGTGTTTACATAAAGATGTTAGGTGTATGGCTGCAACCTTGTCAAGATAAAAGTTAGGTATGTGGTAGATACAGTATGTGTCAGGCTGAGGTGACTCCAATGAAGGGGCTGAGGATTGCCAGATATAGTACAATGATTCACAAGCTTTCAATACTAAAAGGCCCCTGGTGAGATACATGGTTTGCAAAACATTCTGTGACTGCTCTATTAGAGTATTTTAATGTATGGTGACTGCTCTATTAGAGAGTTTCGATCGTTTTAGCGGAACAGTACGGAAGGTCCAACAATGTCACAAAGAAGCATCATGCTGTAAAATATAACCCGCGTATTAACATGATAACCTTCATCAGGCATTTTCCGTTAGTCGTTTCCGTTCCTGCTTTCCGTTCCGTTTCCATTTTCCTAGAATTCTACTTACCCAAATGGAAAGGTTTAATTGATCCCAAAGTTGCATAATCCAATGGTCAATATTCAATGCAGGGGCAGATCCAGGGGGGGGGGTTCCAAGGGTTCCATCTAACCCCCCTTTTGAAAAGCCTCTCTCACTTGAGATACTCTAATAGAGCAGTTAAATTGAGATACTCTAATAGAGCAGTCACAGTAGTCTTTTGAGGAGCAGTGTAGCAAGCTATATATCTAGTTATAAATAAGGAAGGAAATATAGTTGGTGAGGTGGGAGCTATTGTCAGCAGGCGATGACCTTTTTTTTTTTTTTTTTGGTCTTCAACTTATACAGCTAGGCTAATGTTGCAATTTCAAAGTGGAACCCCCCTTTTTAAAAGTCTGGATCCGCCCCTGCAATGGCATCACAGTAAACTTCCACCTATATTTATATCTAAATTTTCCTGGGGGAGCATGTCCCCAGTCCCCCCTAGAATCTGAAGCGACTTACTTTGCCCCCTCTAGGTTAATATTCTGGGTTGAGCCCTGACTTATGCAAGGAACTATTGTTCATAAAAAATGTGTGGTGAAATAGTTTACTGAAGTGTTAAGGCCTGGATTGAAGTGCTGTACATGTACTGTGTAGCAGCAACTATAGCTATTACAGGGGCGGATCCTGGAGTTGGCAAGGGAAGGTGCACAAACACATTAAGTTATAGGTGGTTGGGGAGAGCAGATCTCTGGTTAGTTGCTACATTTTTGAAGCAGCAAATAATCACCTCTTAGTAGTGTCTCACTGTTGATTTTTGCCATTTTTGCCTTTCCAGATGGTTGTGAAGCCTTAAGAGTTACTTAAAAGGCTAGAAATGTCTTAATCACCATCAATACAAAAAAATATTTTTAGAAGTGCTTAGAACACACGAAGGTGCTGGGTGATAGATAGACAGCTGCTTTGACTTTGGTTTGACTTTGGTTTCAGGTGAATTTGCAATAAATGGTATATAGTAAAATATTTTTATGAGTTATATCACTCTTCTTAATATGAAGTACCAGCTACTCCACAAAGGGAGGGGGGCCTATGCTGGATCCACCATTGTATTAGGAAATTAGCTACATGACTAAAAGTGACAGACTTTTAATTTGGTAAATAGGAAATAGGTTGCTTGTTCACTGTTTTTAGCATTTAAAACTAGGACAATTTTAAGAGACTTTATAATTGTCTAAATTCAGCTGATCAGTCAGATTTAAATTTCTTATCTGTTAAGCATGTGACACCATCTTGTGAACTAGTACTCTGACCAAACAAGGTTAATTATAATCATATTCACTAGTGTCCTTGTTCTTCGCCCACACCACTGTGTAAACAAAACAATTTGAAAAACTTTGCCTTTAAAGGTCATAACCTGGAGACTGCTATGGCTTCTAGTGATGGAGATTTTATTGCCTTTACATAAGCTGTACCTTTAAGTTAGTGCTTATATGCTCCTGATTACAACACACTGAATTTACGGTACTGCTCAAACGTAATGTTGCATTCGCTCATGGTGAGTAATTTAAAAACTTGCTAATTAAAGGGCGTGGCATCCGTTTCTTTCGCGAGTATTCATCCCATATGAAATGGGATGAATACTCACGAAGGAAACGGCCTTTTAATTAGTGAGTTTTTTAATCACTCGCAATCGAGCGGTGCGAGCGAGTGCAACATTACATTTGAGCGGTACCATATTTGGGTGTATCTATTCACTGGACTGGACTACTGGACTGGATTACTGGACTGGACTACTGGACAGTGACTTAAGTTCTTTTTTGTCTTCTTGCCTTTTATAGCCAAACTTAACCACAATAGTGTTTTAGGAATTGACACTATTCACCTGAGACATAAAGTTTGCACATTACTGCACCAATTATGAATCCACAGTGCAGTTCATTATCAACCTGCTGCTAACAATAATACAAGCACTGTGCACACTGTTAACATTGCTAATGCATTTGTCTTCTTAGCCTTCTTTTGTAAAAAAAATAGCACAGCCTTGGCTATGAGTTTGGGACTGAAATATGTTGTAGTAATTGTACCAGAGACAAACCTCTAGAGATTCCAGGTTGGTTTTTAAATGTTATGCGTATTGACCTCAGCTGCAGGCCAAAACACCATCATGGAATAAGTCACATATACACTGCTTGTCAATGTTTCTTATACTGTTACACTGTATTAGTATAATTTTAGCAGTTGTTGGGTAGAAACATTTATTCTAACAGTACATCAGCATTCAGGTAATATTGAATACTCCAGTCTCTCAACTGCAAGGTGTAGATCTCATGTGTGTTTCTCCTTTCCCTATGTACATATCAGTGTGTGTTTGTAGTGATACATTTCAAAAATAATTTATTGTAATTCAGGTGATGTATATGTGACAAGAAAGGAGTCATGGCTATAAGGAGTTTAGCTTTTGTTTTAACTTCACTAAGTGTCTCGTTTGCACTGGAGTGCATCACTGATTCAGAGTGCATTGTTAGACCTGGAGTAAAATCATTTGCTGAACAAGTTATTGAATTTGGCATGAATAGATCTAATAGTTCTTTTACTATACTGGTGTATCCTGGAAACCACACTGCTGCTGATCGAAGCATGAATTTCTTTAATTATCAAAATGTGACTGTTAAAAGTTATAATGGGACTGCAAGTTTGACATGTCCAAATATTACAGACACTGATAATAATGGAATTGGGTTTCAAGATTCTAACAACATTACAATTACAGGTTTAAATTTTGGTAGATGTGGGACTATAACAGCAGGTTTGTTCTTCTTTGCCACAACCAATTTGCTAATCTCTGACTGTTCCTTCCACCACAATACTGATAATGGAATTCAAATTGTATTTGGAAATAACATTACCATTATAAACTGTTATTTCTACCTTAATGTTGGCTTACAACCTGACAATACTTCTACATTAATATCTGACATATTCACAAATGAGACCACTGCACTTAGGGGCGTAGGTATTGGACTATTTGCTGAAGACCAGAGTAATTTTAAAATTACAATTACCAACTGTGCTTTTAAAGATAATGTTGCTTACAAGGCTCCAGACTACAACTCATCAAGTGACCTAAGACCTTATGGGTTTATTCCTTTTGGAAATGGAGGAGCTATTTATCTGAGATTGAATAATGTAAAGAACTCATGTGTGATTATCTCTAAGTGTCATTTTTATA
Organism: Dysidea avara; assembly: GCF_963678975.1. NCBI lineage: Eukaryota > Metazoa > Porifera > Demospongiae > Dictyoceratida > Dysideidae > Dysidea > Dysidea avara. The sequence continues at coordinate 15,089,693 of NC_089274.1, forward strand.
ACAACACAGCAATACATCAAGGAGGAGCTATTGTAATGTTACTTGTTAATTCCACTGGTAACACTCTAGATATATCAGGATCTGAATTTATTCAAAATAAAGCACTTGGTGGTCTTTTGAGATCACGTAATGAAACTATTAATGGATCAGACGTGGATGATTTTGTTAGTAAGGTCAACTATGATTTTGCTTTGAAAGATTTCATTGTACAGTCTTTGCGTAATGTTTCTTTTACTGAATTGTCATCATCGGGTGGTGTTGGAGGTGCAGTAGCTGTGAGTGTATATGGCACATCAGAGTTTAATAAACTTCTTGTAAAAGACTCGCGTTTTTTACACAACACTGCTGTCATTGGAAGTGGAGCTATTGGATTTGCTATTCGTGAATCACTGTTTGATGTTCAACATGGTGTTAATACTAATCATGCCACCATTGACAAGTATGTAATAGATAGTACATAATGTGTCCATAATGAGGACAAGCATGTATTGACATTATAGTATCATTTCGGCCATGCAGTTATTGACTGTATATATTACGTATCATTGCTTGTGATGGGTATATAGACCATGTATCCACAAACTAATTTCTATAATCAATTTACCCTGCAGGCATGATTAACTACTCTATTTTACATTGATGCATAACATAACAATTTTGCGAATTTGGTGAATGCTCTATTAGAGTCAATGAATACAGTCATTATGGATTTTGGTACTATACAGAGCATTTCAAGAATACTTTTAAGCAGAAACACTTAGTACAGTGCTATATACATCATAGGGACTAATAAACTTCCCTTAATAATGAATCACATTATAGAAGTCAAACGTGTCGCCAGTAGCGTGTGAATATAGTTTACAATTGTAGGGATTTCATTAGCTAGATAAACAGCTATATAACCACTCAATACGTCAAAGCAAAAAAAAGTGATTGTAAGTATATAACTGCTACTGCTATGAACACAATTATTTTGAGTTACTCTAATAAAGCAGTCACCCATTTTTAGATTTATTTTTGTTACAGCGCACAGCAATCCTTCAAAGAATAATTGTAGGCTTTGACGTTTAGAGTATTATTAGCAGTACCATATGGGCTAATGAATTCATTGCAACTATGAATCTTGTTTAAGATAATAGTGGCGACATAGTCCAGACTAAATGACACCTATAACCATATGAATATAATTTGCACTTGTATGGATTTCATTAGTTAGATAAGCTACTGGTTGATCAATAAAGCTGTCTGCACACATCAATTAGCTCTCAGTACAACTATTTATGATTTATGACAAAGCAATTTTAAAACTCTCTAATAGAGCAGTCTTTCGTTTTTAAGTATTAAATAGTTGGTAATGGGTCATTTACAGATCTTTTTTGATCAATTTGCACTAAAATTGGTGCTAATTCTAGAATTTGGATCTCTATGAAACAATAATTTCCAGTTGATTGTGGGTGCCTTTGTGTTTATGGCAAGTAAACATGCTCCAAAAACTAAAGTAGCTCTAGTGTTTCAAATCGAATTAAGACAATAGTTGAAGGCATGTGTTTCAGAAATGTCTAGAATGGAACAGTCACATTATAAAAATCTCTTGAGTAGCTACTTAAATGTAACAGTGACAACTCAGTAATAATAGTCTACAATACCAACTGAGTCCAACTCAGTGTTTCTATCATCTAAAAATTCCATGGGGTATGCCGCCAGACCCTTCAAAATGGCATCCATGTCTGTTGTATACCCCAAACATCTGTGTAACTTCATGTTGGTCGTCACACTCTTTGGCATCCCTGGTACACACTACTGATGTATTCACCCTGTTGTTAATTGTTGGACTTCCAATCTGAGGGAAGCTGTATTATTTGAGTATATTTTGAAATATATAACCTCTTTTTCTGAATAAACTAATGTTGTACCCTTTTAGTTGCACATTTTCTGGTAATACTGTATTTATTGCTGGATCAGCAATTGCAATGGCATCATATGCTCGTGTGGATGTACCTAGTTCACCTGTAAACATAGTCAACTGGTAAGTGATTTTCATCATGGCTATAATATTGTTTTTTTTTAATATCTTTTAGTACATTTGAATATAATAATAACAACTTGAGATGGTTACCAGCAGTGTTAGCAAGATTTGAAACATCTGGTGCTATAGTTGGATTTAATTTTCCTATGGTATTTAGTGGTACAAACATATTTCAATCGAATATTGGTGGATGTATAAATCATTACACAATTACTGTAAGTGGTGAAATGAAGTTTCTTGACAATTTTGGAGCTGGTTTTGGTGGTGCAATAAGATTTGGAGAAGTTTCTTTGGTTAGTCCCTGATAATACCATATATATATAAATATATATATATATCAAGACACACGATATAGTGTGCCGTGCAGCCCAAGAAGCCGGCGCGCCACACCATGGGTATATTGACAGGAAGAAATAGAAAACGTCATTTTCACACATTTGTATCTCGGTAATTCCGTAACCAAATTTGCTGCAGAGTTGCCCGCCAACTAGGGGAGTCCACATTCCAAATTTGAAGGAAATCACTCAAGCCATTTCCGAGATACGAAGAGGCCAATACAAAATTTCGGGTTTTTTCGTCTTTTCGCACACTTGAAAAAATTGCTATAAAACGCAAGCGCGTACTCCGATTGCCTTGAAATTTGGCACACAGAAAGGGAGTCCAAAGGCGAATCCTATTATCAAACCTGGTGGAAATCCGATAAACGGTTCAGGATTTGTGACCAATTATTCACGTAAAACAAGATCGATTTGTTGGCACGCCTACAGGGTAAACCGCTTCTTGGAATAAGCTGAAAATCGGTTTGTGGATAGATCAACTATTGTAGGAGTGCCTCTTGGTGGTTTGAAAGCAATCGAAATAATTATCACGGAGATATGACACGAAACCGAAGGTGTGTAACAATTGCGCGATCGAGATTTGTGAATAAAGATACCAAGAATTTGCACGTCTACCAGGCAAACCGCTTAGAGCAGTGAGCTGAAAATCGGTATGTAGCTGAAATACTCATCCTAGAAAGTCCTTGCAGTAGTACAGAAGAATCGAAGTACAAACCACTTCCAACCTCCGTGTAGCAAATGCGAGATCGAGATACTCTAATAGAACAGTCACCCTAATAGAGCATTCAGCTTACTCCATTATAGAGTTCTATTACATTGCAAGTTATTCTGTAGGGAGTTCAGCTGCAAACAATTACTCTCATAGACAGTTCAACTGGAAACAAGTCTCCCTGTGGATAGTTAAGCTACAAATATATCACTGTAGAGATTCAGAACATTACAAGTCACACTGAAGAGAGTTCAGGTCATGCACCCTGTAGAGAGTTCAGCTACAATTAAGTCACTCTCTAGAGAATTCAACTACACACAAGTCGCTGTGGAGAGAGTTCAGCTACAAACAAATTACCCTGTAGAGAGATCAGCTACAAACAAAACACTTTGTAGAGGGTTCAGCTACAAACAAATCAACCTGTAGAACGATCAGCAACAAACTAATCAACTTGTAGAGAGATCAGCTAGAAACAAATCAACCTGCAGAGAGATCAGCTACAAATAAATCAACTTGTAGAGAGATCAGGTACACACAAATCAACCTGTAGAGAAATAAGCTAGAAACAAATCACCCTGTAGAGAGTTCAGCTACAAAAAATCATACTGTAGAGACATCAGCTAGAAACTAGACACAATGTAAGGAGTTCCGCTACAAGCAAATCACCCTGTAGAGAGTTCCAATCAACCTGCAGAGAGATCAGCTAAAACAAATCACCTTGTAGAGAGTTCAGCTACAAACAAACTACCCTGTAGAGAGATTGGCTACAAACAAATCAACCTGCAAAGATATCAGCTACACACGAATCAGAGATCAGTTACAAAAATATCACCCTGTAGAGAGATCATATCAGCTAGAAACTACACACAATGTAAGGAGTTCAGCTACAAGCAAATCACCCTGTAGAGAGTTCAGCTACAAACAAATCAACCTGTAGAGCGATCAGCTAGAATAAAACAAATCACCCTGTAGAAAGTTCAGCTACAAACAAATCAACCTGCAGAGAGATCAGCTACAAACAAATCACTTTGTAGAGAGATCAGCTACAAACAAATCACCCTGTAGAGAGATCAGCTAGAAACTAGACACAATGTAAGGAGTTCAGCTACAAGCAAATCACCCTTTAGAGAGTTCAGCTACAAACAAAAATCAACCTGCAGAGAGATCAGCTACAAAAAAGCACCTTGTAGAGAGTTTTGTTACAAACAAATTACCCTGTAGAGAGATCAGCTAGATGTAGAGAGTTCAGCTACAAAGAAACCATTTTGTAGAGAGCTCAGCTGCAAACAAATCACCTGTACAGAACTCATCTACAAACAAATCACCCTGTAGAGAGATCAGCTAGAACGAGAAGTTTCCTTGTAGATAGTTCAGCTACAAACAATTCACCCTACACAGAGATCAGTTAGAAGAAGTTTCCTTGTAGAGAGTTCAGCTACAAACAAGTCACCCTGTAGAAAGATCAGCTAGAAGAAGTTACCTTGTAGACAGTTCAGCTACAAACAATTCACCCTGTAGAGAGATCAGCAAGAAGAAGTCATCTTGTAGAGTGTTAAGTTACAAAGAAACCACCATGCAGAGAGTTCTGTAATATCATAAATATATGTATTATATATATAATTTGTACATTTACTGATAAATTCAGAAATGTTTAAAGTATTTAACATCTGCTTCATCTTTTCTTCTTCCTGCGGTAAAGAAAAAAAAGATAGGTTTAAAAAGTCCCAAAGCCGGCCATGCAGTAGGTCAGCTTTGGGGTATACAAATACAAAAAGAAGTGAAATCTAATCCAAAACAGCCAAGCTGTAAAAAGAGTGCATGAGTATATTACCAGGAAGAAAGAAAACGCGATCTTCACACCTTGTAACTCTGTGATCCCTTATCCGATTGAAACCAAATTTGCTACAGAATTGCTGGCTAGGTAGGGGAGTCTACATTCCAAATTTGAAGTAAACCGCTCCAGCCATTTCCGAGATACGAGCGGCCAGACTTTGGGTTTTTTTCTTCATTCTTTTCTTCTACTTCTTTTCGCACACTTCACAAAATCCACCATAAAACACGAATGTGTGCTCCAATTGGGCTGAAATTTGGCACACTTAAAGGGCGCATTAAGGCAAATCTCAGTACCAAGTTTGGTAGGCATACGATGAACATTCATGGAGTTATGACCGATTATTTGCGTAAAATAAGGTCGAAGGTCTGTCACACCCACAGGGTAAACCCCTTGAAGCAATGAGCTGAACATTGCTATGTAAATGGAGTAACTATTGTAGGAGTGCCTTGTTGTGGTTTGAAAAGAATCCAGTTAAAGGCCATCGAGATATGACACAAAACCCAACCTGTGTCACAACTACACGATCGATTTTTATGAATAAAAAACTATTAGTTTTCACGCCTACCAGGCAAACTGCTTAGAGCACTGTGCCAAAAATCGGTGTGTAGCTGGAATAATTATCATAGAAAGCCCTTGCAGTAGTACAGAAAAATCGAAATACAAACCACTGAGTTATGATTCGAAAGCCAACTGCGTGGCACATTATTTACATCTTATTAAGTCACATGGTAAGGTTCTTAACCATTATATTACCAAGTTACTAATTGATAGTCTAGTTTTTTCACATTTAGCTTATGCTCTGTCTGTCTGGGGGCCATCAGTTAAACAACAATCAGTTCAAAGATTACAACATTTTCAGAACAGGGCTATTAGATTATTGTATCATTGCAGTGTTTTGATCATGTTACAGTCCACTATCGTAGTGCAAAAAGGTTACCTTTTTCACAACTAGTCAAGTACCATGCTGTATGTATAATGTTTTACCAATACCATCATGATTATGGACGAGGCATACCACTTGAACCTCCAATTCAGTTTGGCAAGTTATCTAAGTACCATACTAGAGCTAAGGAAAATTTTGCGCAACCTCTGAGATGTCAGTTGTCATTTGCTCAGTCATTTTTTTGCAACAGAGGTACACAGTATTGGAACTCCTTACCAGCATACCTTAAGGATTATGTACAATTTGATGATTTTAAGGAGAGTGTGCGAACCTACCTTTTATCTGTCTTGTGACAAAGTAGCTAATTTTGTGTTATTGTATTTGCTTACATATAATCAAGAGTTAATAATAGTAGGGAGGGAGAGTGTCTAACGCTCAATAGGCCTGTATAAAATGAGCGCGTAGACCACCCCGCTTATTATCGTATACCTGTGTAATTTTCTATAGTGTTGATGACCGCAATAAACATGTTATGTCATATTTTGTATGGCCTTGCAAAATCGATGGTTGGTGAGAAAGCAGTGATGCGAAGATGGCTACTCCAGTGAGTGATGGAAGAACCACAGAGAAATCATCTTCGCTACGATCCATGCGAGAATCGATCCGCCCAATTACTTTGGAAAGCGGAAAAGACTCCAGTGGCACAAGAAGTTGCGAGTAATCCTCCTTAGAGTTGTCTTCAGTGAAATTTTCATCTGATTTAGCATGCCCCACTGTTGGAGGAGACGTGAACAGTGCGACAAGACTCGAAGCTACAGTTAGTACAAGCGTGCTTCAATTAGAACGTGTGCTGTCTGTTGAAAAGAACAAGTTCCCGGAACTAGTTTTTGCTCTTGGGCGCACCAGCGACGATGACAAGCCAATTCTTCGTCTTACCACCTGCCTTTTGGCTACACTTCACGAGTGAACATCACTATACAGCAAGACTGTGCATACCAAGTGCATATTCTTATGCGGAAGTGGGAAGGTGGCTTTATCACTAATGGAGAAGATGTACATTGTTTATTGGACCGATTTTCAAGCGCATCCACTTGCAAGTTTTGCCCTGGAATAGACTGGACACATTATCAGCAACACTATTTTAATGTAATTAGGTTTGACCTGAAGAGTGTTCGATGTACAGAGGCTCCATTTTACCGAGTGGACTCAGTAAATTGCAAACTTTGGTTTGAATTACCATCTAATGCTAAGCTAGCAGACAAAGCCCTTGGTGAAGTCTTGTGCTCAGCTTGCAAACGATTGGTATCTGACTTGAATTGGCAGCTGGAACGTACTATGAGTGAGAGTCCGTCAAAAAAGATCAAGCAGCAAGCTGCTTCGTCAAGGGCTAAGTTGACTTATATGTCTCCTGGGAGCCGAATGAAGAGAAGCCAACGTGCTATAATGGAGAGGGGTGTTGATAAAAGGAAGTTGGCAAGATATGAAGCTACTGAAGTTGCACTAGCAGATGAGCAGCACACAGAAATGTGCAGTGTAATGGATGCCATTGATCAAGTGGCTGCTGATGATCTCCAATGCATCTTTGAAGAAGGAGAAGCTCTTGGTGTTGGAGGGAAACTGAGAGAGATCTGGACAACTGACAAGAGAGAGCAAAAGGAGGAATTTCAAAAAGATCAAGCGAAAAATGGTAAGTGTTTAGAACATAGGCATAGTGTAAATATATTATTAAATATATTTCTGTTTTTAATGTTAGTGACCGGCAAACGTAGTAACCAGTGGAGCATGGTGACGATCAGGATGGGTAAGACATTCCTAAATACGAGTAAAATAATTATTTGTTTTGTTTTGTTTGCAGCTTTGACAATCTTTACTCGCAGTGCTGCAGCGTATGAAGCTTTAAAAAGTTTTGATATACTGCAGCTTCCTTCACGATCATTGCTGCAGTCATACACTGGTACGTTTCTGCATGAGTCAGGAGCCAGCAAGTAGTGCATTACTGATCAGGTTGCCCAGTATGTGTTGTTTAAGGCAGAGTGCGAAAAGCAGGGCAAGCATCCTCCTCAATCAGACGGAGTTGTGGTGTTTGATGAAGTTAAAGTGGCATGCCAGCTTATGTGAAACTCTAGAAGCCAAACTCTAACTGGCTTAGCAATGACCAGTAACGATATGTCTTCTTTAACCAATGTGTACCGGCTTCTACAGACCCTGAAAACTGTTGCTCAGACAGCATACATCCTTCAGTTCTTGTGGCGTGACATAACCAGCAGTTATGACATTGTCGGGCCTTACTTTACCTGTGCTGGTTCTGTAGACTCCACGTTTATTCTTACATGTGTACTGGAGACCATCAAGTTATTTTAACACCATGGGCTAAAGATCAGCTTGTTGGTTTGTGACGGCTGTGCACCTAATCTCACCACTATCAAGGAAACACATGAGCACATTGGTGCATACTCAATTACAGATGATGCTTCCGCAGACCAATTTGAAGTTCAGCCATGGTTCATTAATCCCTTTGCACCTCCAGAACTCATATTTTGGATGATATGTCCCACACACCAGGTGCAGAGTGTATTTGTACAATGTGTATCTTTATATATATTTTTGTTGTTGTTTAGCTTAAGAACATGATCAATGCTCTTTTTTCATCGAAAAGTTGTGGCACTAAACTTTTTCAGCGTGGAAGAGATAAGAGCACTTTTGGGTGGGCCACAATTGTTGATATGTATGCACGAGAGGTAAACAGAGTCAAGCAACAACAGACCCGTATGGTTCCTCGACTAAAAGAAGTTCACGTTATCAGGGATTCCTGGACTAAGTTGAATGTATCACCAGCTAAAATCATGCAGGTTTTGTTTTATTTTTGTCAAGTGTGTGAATTCATTGTTGTTTAATTCACTACAGCAAGAACTAGTCTTAATGGAACTGTACTCCTATACACACCAGAACCCCCTACCTGTTGATGCGGCAAGAGCTACTGAAACTCATCAGTTTTTGGAGGCATGCAATCAGATATTTGAGAAAGACTTTCTGTGTCACGAGAAAATTTGTAGTATGGACTCAACAGTACTACAAAACATTTCAAATGGTTACAAGTATTTTTCAGAGTGGCTGTCAACACTTCTTTGTGAAGGTATGTTCATGATTTTTATTTCATTTTCTTTATGTATTTATTAGATAAAGATTTTCCGCATACGTCCAATACCCAAAAGTATTTTCTTTCGTGGCAAAGTAAGTGATTTGTACTCAATGGTCATTTAGATATGTCCTTAATACAGCATGGGACCTCCTCCGTATTGATGTTTATGGATTCAGAGCCTTCTGTCAATATTTTTTGAGCGACATCCAGGATACTTTGTCTCTCCTCTAAGAATAACTGGCTCGGCTGTAGAAAGTTTATTCAGTCAATTCAAGCACAACTCCGGTGGGAAGTTGGACGCATGTAACTATGCGACTGCCAGGTGTGCACACTTAGTGAAACAGAGTGCTGCTACACACCACAGCAGATCAGGGTATCGTGACCAGACCCTCAGTTACATAGAAATTCCATTAAAGAAGAAGAAATATGGCACCATGCATAAATAATAGTACAACTTGTATGTACATAAATTGTATTGCAATTCATTTATTGACATTTGTTTACTTTACTAGAAAGTTTTGTGTATGTACTTAACAAAATAGTGCGTAGGTTAACATCTGTGGTGGATGCCAGTCCCTTTTTTGATGCAAAATCTTGTTTAGTAGCCAGTATAAATTCTTGTATCCTAGCATTACACAGTTTCCTTGTCCATTCTTTGTAGATGTTTTCCATGGCAATTTCGGTGTCAACGTCAACAGATGTCACAGGTAGTCATTGCCGTAAAGCAACCAAAAAGTCCTCTTTACGGGAATTCTGTTCCAACTCCTCATGAGCAATCTAAAGTAAGATAAAATATGTGACTGGATTTTGGAAAAACGATCCAAATCGCACATTAGAAGTTTCGAGATAAACGGTTTTAAAGAATTGAAGCCAGCATAACTCTCCAAGGATAGCAAGCACGCGTATGAAATTTACACAAAAGATGCATCAATCTGTTACCTTTCAAGCCACTTCCAGTACTTGTAGCTGCTTGTACAGTTTCCCGCCAAATAAGATAGAAAATCTGAGCAGTTGGACGAGCGAAGTAGTATCACGAGTGCTCACAAAGGGGTGGAGGCTGGGGGGTGGCGGGGAGGGCAAAAGATAGGCCTCAAAATGGAGGCAGACCACGATTGGAGTCCAGACACGAGATTATAGGGCTGTGCTGGCTCCTTAGTGGCTGATATGTAGCAAAATCTACAGAGAACACGTCTGGCCAACATTATAAGGCTGTCCACCAGTAAACCACTGATTCTTGCCAAGCCAGGTCCTTCACAAGGCCTGAAACTGCCATTTGGGCACTCCACACCACCCAGAAAAGATGTCTATTAAAACCAGCCTCGTGTAGTTTGAGTAGTGCTGAGGGTTAAAACTTGTAGTACGATAGTGTAGCTATCCACTGGTGGTGTTAGTTTGATTTTGCCTGATGTGCGATTTGGTTCGGTTCTGTAAAATCTGGTCACATATATAATTGTCAATTGCAGATATCAGTTACCTTTACTAAATTGTCTCCATGTTCATTGAAACTTGACAGATTCGTAACTTTCTTCACATTGTGATCAACTTTCTTTAGGAATGGAATGAAAACCTTATGAGGAAAATACATAAAGCCGCGATCTCGATATCGTACATAGTCTGGTATCTGTGACTTGTCCTTTGTATTGATGGCTTGTAAAAGACTGATTTCAAGTGACATCAAATTCTTGTTGGATGCACTCCGTATTTGTTTGTATCGACATTGCAGCATCTCACAAAGCGTTCCTCCATCAAACCGATAATAAACACCATATTCTTCTGATATTGTACTGTGTGAAACATCTGCAGAGCCACTCTGAGATTCTTGAAATGATGCCACATGTTCCAACAGTGAGTTGTAGACAGCAGATGACAATGTCGTCATAACAGAGTTCCATTCAGGAACAGATATAGACTGCTCCCTGCTAAACTTTAGCCATACCTGTCTAAGGTTTGCCAATACCGGGTGTTTAGTTTCTACCAGATTAATTGCACTTAATGTGTGCTTTTCCTCAAGCAGAAATGCACTGCAGTAGGAATACCATTTTAGTTAGAACTGCATTTGGGAGTTCTTTTCCTGTTTACATTCAAAATGGAGTGTAGCAAATTTATCACGTAGATATTCTCCCAACTCTGTCAAAAACTGTTTTGCTTCACACACATCATGTATAAAAGCTGCCAAATGCCCCTCAGAAAACTCTTCTGTTAATGCAGTTGTGCCTTCTTTAATAAGAGTGCCTACATCAATACATTTTATTGAGTCTTGTAGAGTCTTCCTGGTTTTCTTGTTCATAACTTTCATCTGGCGCTTTTTCTTAGGTTGGGATTCTTCAGGCTGTGTTTCATCGGCGCCGCTTCTTTTCCTGGCCATTGCTTTCGTCTGACACTTCTTGGTTACTTCCGGCTCATCACTTCTCGACTGACGCTTCTTCTTGGGCCTTACCTCGGGACGTGGCTGAACGGTAGATTCGTGATGCAATTCTACCTGTGCTTCCGAGTGTGCTTCATCTCCGCTTTTCCTCATTGATCTTCTCTGACGCTTCTTCTTGCTAGGCTGAACTGTTTCTGCTTCAATTTCGGCTAGTACCGAGGGCTGTTCATCACAAATCGACATGTTTGATTGCACACGTTGCCTCGCACGTTGCTCATGAGACTGATTTGTGAACAGCTAGTAGTATCGATAATGTTGTTCTGCAGCGTGCCTCATTTCACATCTCCTTTCATGCAATCAACATGTCTGGGCAAGAAGCCAGATTGTCTTACGTGCTCATTTTATACAGGCCTATTGAGCGTTAGACACTCTCCCTCCCTACTATTATTATCTCTTGATATAATGTATGACGTTGTATTTTGTCTGTAATATTGTGTATGTGTATATATATATATATATGCATGTATGCATGCATGATGTATGAATGTATATATGTATGTATGACTATGTATGTATGTATGTATGTATGTATGTATGTATGTATGTATGTATGTATGTATGTATGTATGTATGTATGTATGTATGTATGTATGTATGTATGTATGTATGTATGTATGTATGTATGTATGTATGTATGAATTTATGTATGTATGTATGTATGTATGTATGTATGTATGTATGTATGTATGTATGTATGTAACTAGTTCCGATCAGGGAAGAACGGCCATGCTGACTGTCAGGAGCTATCAATACGTGTAGCAAATACGAGATCAAGATACTTTAATAGAACAGTCACCCTAATAGAGCATTCAGCTACATTTATAACTTACTCCATTATAGAATTCTGTAGGACGTTTAGCTACAAACAGTTAATCTTATAGGCAATTCAGCTACAAGCAAGTCACCCTGTAGAAAGCTATAGAGATCCAGAACATTATAAGTCACACTGAAGAAAGTTCAGCTATAAACAAGTCACCCTGTAGACAGTTCAGCTACAACAAGTCACTCTGTAGAGAATTCAGCTACAAACAAGTCACTGTGTAGAGAGTTTAGCTACAAAAAAAAGCTATTCAGTGGAGAGTTCATCTAGTTCAGCTACAAACAAGTTACTTTAGACAATGTTCAGCTACAAGTAAGTCACTCTGTAGAGAGTTCAGCTACAAACAAGTCACTCTGTAGTACAAACAAGTCACCATGTAGCTGGAGAGTTCAGCAAGCAATCAAAAAAACCACCCTGTAAAGAGTTCAGCTATACGAAAAAGTTATAACTTTATAGAGAAAGTTATAATTCTATAGAGAGATCAACTAGAAACAAGTCATCCAGTAGAGAGATCAGCTAGAAGACATCACCTAATAGAGAGTTAAGCTACAAAGAAACCACCATGTAGAGAGTTCAGCTGCAAACAAATCACCCTGTAGAGAGTTCAGCTACAAACAGATCACCCTGTAGAGAGATCAGCTAGAAAAAGTCATCCTGTAGAGAGATCAGCTAGAAGGATCACCTTGTGGCGAGTTCAGCTACAAACAAATCAACCTGCAGATAGTTCAGCTACAAACAAGTCACCCTATAGAAAGATCAACTAGAAGAAGTTACTTTGTAGAGAGTTCAGCTACAAATAAACCATCATATAAAGAGTTTGGCTGCAAACAAATCACCCTGTAGAGAGTTCAGCTGCAAACAAATCATCTGTAGAGAGTTCAGCCAGAAACAAGTTCACCCTGTAGAGAGATCAGCTAGAAACAAGTCACACTGTAGAGAGATCAGCTACAAAGAAACCATCCTATAGAGAGTTCAATTACAAACAGATAACCCTATAGCGAGTTCAGTTAGAAACAAGTCACAGTGTAGAGAGATCAGCTAGAAACAAGTCATCCAGAGATCAGCTAGAAACAAGTCACCCTGTAGAGAGATCAAGCTAGAAACAAGTCACCCTGTATATAGAGAGATCAGCTACAAAGAAACCAACCTGTAGAGAGTTCAGCTACAAACAAGTTACACTATAGAGAGATCAGCTAGAGACAAATCATCTTGTAGAGAGTTTAGCTGCAAACAAATCACCCTGTAGAGAGTTCAGCCATCCTATAGAGAGTTCAGCTAGAACAAGTCACCTTGTAGAGAGTTCAGCTACAAAGAAACCACCATGTAGAGAGTTCAGAAGCAAACAAATCACCCTGTAGAGAGTTCAGATGCAAACAAATCACCCTGTAGAGAGTTCAGCTACAAACAAATCATCCTGTAGAAAGTTCAACTAGAAATAAATCACCCTGAAAAGAGTTCAGCTACAAACAATGAGTGTTTCAGCTACAGTTCAGTTATGTAAGAAGTCACCTTATTAACTACAGTATGTGATAATCATTCAGTGTTAAATATACAAATATTTAATCAGACAAAAGCTATACACACAATTTCTTCCTTTGTTCCACAATTCCTGCAGTAAAGAAAAATAAAACGTTAATCAAAGCCAGTTTATGGCCAGCTTTGTGGCTTGTAATACAAAAAGAAGTGATATCTAAACCAAAACAGCCAAGCTGTAAAAAAAGAGTCTGCCTCCAAAGGCCAAGATGAAAAAAGATGAGAAATCCAAGGTGGTGACCAAGAAATGGCTGTGATGGTAGGTTAATGGCAAAAAATTTAATTACAACAATTCAGGTGAATTTGTGTTGCCTCCTCCACTAGGATTCGGTACCAAATTACCTGAATTGTCATAATTAAATTTTTTGCCATTAACCTACCATCACAGCCATTTCTTGGCCGCCACCTTGGATTTCACATCTTTTTTCACCTTGGCCTTTTTGGGGGCCACTCTTTTTTTTTACAGCTTGGCTGTTTTGGTTTAGATTTGTTTACGTATTAGATAAAGCACTACCACGAGTGCTATACGGGAAATATAGCACAAAAAGAGTGGTCTCGAGATGAAATATAGCACAAGGCAAAATTTTTGCGCTTGTGTTGCACTGTGCTGCGCCTTCATTAGTTGTTTTGTGAGTCCAGTTCGTCTTCTCAACTACTAAAAGTTTTCGATTGTGGTACTTTAATAAGCATATTTCCGTGATATTCCTAGGACTCATCCGTTTATGTGAACAAAATGTAGTAAGAATGTTCACTGCTGCTGACCACAAGCAACCATCATCGAAATCTTCAAGTGTGTCTATAAATAAAACCAGTGGTTTTGCTCTTACTGGTTGGGTTGACTGGTCAGCCGGCGCAGTCAGGCTATCAGCCTACACTGGCTTGGTTGATTGGTTGTACTGGCCAGAATGTGAGTGATTACTCACTCAAAGTAGGCTATCAGGCTACAAAATAGACCTGGCAGTTCTATAACTATAGGATATAGAACTGTGGTCTATTAAATTGTTCTATAACTGCCCAATATAGAACACTTCTTCTTGTATGGGAAATATAGAGCACTTTTTTGCTTTGATCCTCCCACGCAAAGTTCTTTATATATATAGATCAAGCTTTGAACTTAATTTATGATTATAAATAATAATTTTGCTGTAACAACATCATTTGAGCAAAGTTTGTATTCACATTGTGGTTTCAAGTACTGAGACATGTATATGTTACTGTAATTTCAGCAGTTCACCACTGCATTGAGTATGCTGAATTTCACAAACTATATACAACTGTCACATTCAATGTATGCCATTCATGCTTAGCTTCATCATCTTTTAATGCACTGCATTTTGAAGTATCACAAGTCTCCCACTTTTGTTAAGTGAGAGCTACCTAATATTTTTTATGAAGAGTTTTGAAGAGTCTTAATTGGACTTGTAATAAAAATAATAATATTAACAGTACTGTTTGAAGATGACGTAGGCAGTGATGAAGGTGGTTTTATTGTCTTTCTTACGGTAAAATCTTTGCACTTCAGCTACACCTCGTAGCATAAAAGACCATAAGTACCCCTTTAATTCATGCAGTACCCAGTTCTATATGTTGTGTGCCATCAAAATTAATTTATAGGTGTACACTACTGTCTTCAGACCCTGGTTTATAGGCAGAAAGTTATGCAAAACATTGATATTAATGTTAAAACTTTAATTTGTTTATGTTAGCTGCATTAACATTCATTCTTGGCCACTCCAGATATCAGCTCTCTTGGTCACCAGTCACTTTTACTTTCATGGCCATGCCCTTTTTGAACTGTTTTTGCATTGAGGATTCACTTACTTTGGTGAATAATATGCATTGATATATATTCTTGTACACATGTTAGCTGCCACTACTTACGGTATCCAAACAAATTTGCAGATGTAGAGCTGTTCCACAAACAATAACTTTGGACAAAACTACCTGGTGCTGTCATATGAATGCACTGCAAAAGATTCATAAAAGATGATGATTGTAGAAGGATTTCAAATTGCCAATCTCACAGAAAATCTGCCAAAATGCCTGGTACCATTGTCCCAATGTAAATTTAATGTTAGTAATATGTGGATAATGATTGGAGGGAGCAAGAAATATAAGCCATAATCCTGATTCAGAACAGAATTAAACAATGGCTAACTGGCTGGACATGTGTGGCACTTGCCTGATTTCCTCGGCACTGATTCACCTCATAGTAAGTGAGTGACTTGCTATGGATATGGGTATTGCTCTTGTCTGATATCAAATTGAAAGCTTGTCATGCATCCATGAACACAGGGGTGTTAATGACAAATATCACTGAATTGCTGTGAGGATTGTGAAACTGTTGCTAGTTGCTACATGTAAATAGTTCACAGTATATAGTGGAGTGTGCACTTTTTACTTTCTTGGCCACACAACTCAGACAATACTTTATACCTTACCAAGGTCCAGTTGTCTTACTAGCATCTGTGTACCCCAAGTCTAGGTCCCCATTGTCACTTGCAATTTGCTAATTTGTGTCTGAAAACAACATTGCATTATCATCACCATTGTCAGAAACTGGCAAGCACATTTTGACAACATGAATGTGGGAAATTGCAGTACATACTTGGGGTCCTCCATTCCTTCTTCAATATGTAGGAGGTGGATACCACACAAGTAAACCTTTAAGGTTTTGTGGGAAACACGTAAAGATCCATTGGTACAGAAGTATTGCAGGGGCAAGCAGGGATGGGGTCTGGAGCCTGATTTTCCATAGGGGAGAACTGCCAGAATTTGGCTTTCTGAAAATCAGAACAGCATCAGCAACATTATTGTCAACACCAGGTATATGCATTACACAAAGATTAATATTATGCTGGGCCGCTCTAGAATACATTAGCCACACCTGAGCCATCGTGTGTGGGTCGCAGGTGGTACCCTTCTTCCAGATATCCACCACAGCTTGATTGTCACAATGAAAGACAATTTTTGTTTGGCCCAGTGGGTGCCCCAGGTGTGTACAGCCATAAGTATAGCAAACAATTCCTTCCAAGTGATGTTCATGGATTGCTGTGATATAGACCAGTGACTATGCAGCCACCATCCAGACCAGTAAGCACCCCACTCTTGGGTGCCGGAAGCGCCTTTGTAAAGGTGCATTGTTGTGCTGTGAAGCCAGTTGGTTTGAAGAATCAGGCTATTTCCTGACCACTGTGGTAAGAAGTCTAGCCACCACTGGAGGTACAGTTTTGCATCAGCAGTCAGTGGTATATGATGGTGAAGCTTGGTTACCCTAGTGCTCAAGTCTATGAGTCTACGCAAGAAGATGCAATACTTTGCAGTAGAATGAAAGTTTGCCTATATGCGATAGTAACACCCATTTTGTACAGTTGCGGTGGTGTCATAGGTGAGTAAGTTCCAAGAGTAGAGCCTGTTTCCTCTGTGGAGTAACACTTGCCTCCATAGTAGTTGTATTAAGGTGGATGTTAATGAGGTAGATTGCCCTTCTACCTTTGATGCTTTAACTGGTGCATTGATTTGCTGCACAGAGAGAGCATGGCTTGTTAGTTGGTTGCACAATTGTTTGTGTTTGTAGGTCTGGTAGTAAAGAAATCATCTAAATAATGGAGCAAGTGTGTAACTTCATATTTATGTTGTAGTATCCAGTGGATAGCATCACACAGACGGTTTAATAAGAAAGGTGCAAAGCGTAAGCCTAATGGGAGACTAGTGCACTGAATTCCAAGTAGGTTCCAGTACTCTGGGCACACTGGAATCAGTCTAAATACATCTTTTAAATCTATTTTACTAAGAAGTGCATTAGAACCACATTTGTTAATTATACTATAAGTGTCATCAATAGTGCAATATGTCAAAGAATATGAATCAGGGTCAATGTAATAGACCATATGCATGCCGTAAGTTTCTAAATATCTCGTGATTTTTAGTGACGTAATAATAGTTGACGGTGAACGGATAATGGCTGAAAGTGATGAATCGTATCGTTCCTGGACTGTTGAACAGCTGAAAGCCTTCTTACGAGAAAGGCGGATTCCACTGTCAGGGAACAAGAAAGAACTGGTTCAAAAAGTGACGGATATTGTGCACACAGACAGGCTCGAGGAAGATATCGAAGCTATACCATTCCAGAATACCGAGTTGAGCATCCTCTCTGTAACACTCTTCTTCTCTTTGGAGGAGGAGTAGAACCACGGCTATTAGGCTTTTTAAAATAGACTGGAATAACATCTCTGTTTGCTTTACCTGGCCCTTTAAAATCGTAATAATGCATATTGCAAATAAGGGCGCCTTGAGGAGGACGCCACTTGCCACCACGGGGATTTTGTCTGGTACCGTTTATCTTATGAATGACCTCCTCTCTGACCGATTTTGGCATTCTGTCGATGGCGTGGAGAGTCAATATTTCCGGTTGGGGACAGCCATCTACTTGAAGCACTGGGCATCCGCACAGCCGATTTCCATCAATATCTTCCGCACATCGTCCCTTTTTATTATGGCAAGCCCATATACAACACTGTCGTCTAGACATGAGCTTTCAGTGTCACACTGTATGCCTCGCAAAACTACAACTCGATAGTCGATCACCATCAACTTTTTTTTGAAAAAATTTCCGTTCGAGTTTTTAGACTGCGCATATGGTCTATTGTTTATACTGAAGCAGGGAATGATGAAATACGCTTGTGGCTACTGGTGGGCTGAATGGCAAAGGTATCACCAGTAGGGGTAAGTTCTAGGGTGAGTGAGTTCTGCGACACAGGCTCTGGTGTGCCAAACATTACTTTTGTTGCGAGTGTGGAAAAATCAATACACTCATCTTTTATGATCTTGTCTTTCACACGGGTGGCAAGGGGGTCTGGTCCGCTTCACAGTGAGTAGTGACAGGTGGGCGCAGCTGTAAATTGCTTGTTGCAGTAAGTGGAGCTGGTGGTGGGGGAACATTAGCAATTGCTGGTGGTAAATCTTGCCATGGGTTATGCTGGACTTCCGAGGAATCTGACAACTGATCATCAATAGGGTCACTCCTTGTTTCCGTTACTTGCCTCAGGTAAGTGGCTAATTGTGCAAGTAGATTCTCAGGCATGTTGGTAGCATCAGCATTTGTCTAGGGTTAGATTGGTTATTATCTGTGCGTTGCTGGCTCTGCCCATCCTCCACTGTGCAGTGCTGATCTTGGGTGCCAATATAACTGTGGGGTTGCCGGTCTGATCTGTACAACAGGTTCAGTGGGTGATGGCTGCTGTAAATGCTCAATAAGAGCTGTTTTATTGCCTGTGGTTGGTAGGTTGCATTCGCGCAGCTGCACTTTCATGGCAGTAATGGTTAAGCTGGACAATTCTGTGAGGGGTACAAGGGTGGTGCTAGGTTAGTTGACGGCTGTGCCTGAGGATCAGTAGGTGAGATGCGGTGTGTCCTGCGGTTGCGGGTTAAGTGGGTAGAAGGTATCGCGCTGATAAAAACTGTAGAACAGTAGTATGTGAAGCATACACCAAACCGTAACTATGAACTTACGTGAGCTTGCAGTAATTTAATGTTAGTGTAGAAGATGCGAAAAATTAATAGAAGACTCCAACTGTTTCAGTTCACTTCAACAATGGGGTTTTCCAGTAATCTATGCTGCTGCTAACAATGTAGTCATGATGGTGTAGTTGGGAAATTCTTAAGCAACAATCTGCCTCCTGGCATGTTTCAAGCCAAGTGCGATCCACATGAGCTAGTGAACTTGTCAAGCTGGTTTATGAGGCCTAGTATGCGTCAATCATTTCCATATGGGTGTGCGCTTTATTATTAAGTGTGTTCAATAGCGATCTGCTATGCACCCTTATCACTGAAGCCTAAGTCAACCTTTCATGTTAACCTTAAATTTATTATAGTGCAATAAATTACATCTTATGATTCCTAATATTTTTAAAAAATGCAACAAATTATTTTGAATATTTCGATTTTGTACACTACCTACCATCTCTTTTAAAAAGGAAATTTTTTGATTGATATGTTGTCCATAATTGTCTGCTATAATTTTGTTCCATTTAGATGCATGTTTTACCTGCTACCAAGTTTACTTTTAACAATAACAGTGCTTTACAGTTCGGAGGAGCTGTAGGAGTTGAAAATGTTAGGGGTAGTGATGATACAGTAGTATTGACTAACTTCTGCTTCATCCAATACAACATTGGTAGTGAAAATGAGTACAATCCTCAAGAATGGAAAGTAAGAATCTGTCTACTTGAATTCCCTGAAGCATTGTGGTACTACATATTTTACAGGTACACTTCACTTTTCAAAATAATACAGTGGTAAAGAAAAATGGACAAGGCCAAACCTTTTTTGCTGGTGATATTACAAGATGTGTTGTAAATACTCAAGAAAACAGCACAAATGTGTTTGATATGTCAATATTTTCAGAGTCTTCTGTTTTTAATGGGATGTAAGTTTTCCTAGAGTGTATATATTTAACAATGAGTAAAAAAGTGTGTATAATATACAAATTCCTGTAATTTTAGATAGTTTTTATTTATAGTAAGGTTGACTGTATCAGGAGAGCTCTAATAGGGGTGGTGTTGGTCAATGGGTTGTTCATAAATTATGAAAGAGGATAAATTTGGCCAAGGTATGGGCTATTTAGGGCTTGGAAACTCACTTCAACAAGGGCATCAGACTAGGTGATGTCAATGAAGCCACAGTTTCATACTATTGGCTGAAACTAGAGACAAACTTTCAAACTTGAGTAGTGAACATGCAATACTTAGTGTTTATTTAATAGCAAAATTAATCAATACTTTCTAACCTGTCACAGCTTGTCCATGCATCCATGTTAAGCCCCAATAAAAATAATTACTGTTATATTAAACGTTTGCTTTGATTCTGTTTGTAGCTATTCAGGAAGCATTCCTTGCAGGTTATCTCTTAATTAATAAACTCAAATGGTAAGATTTAAGAGTCACAAAAGTGCCTTTTTTGGCCAGTGTCCAGCTTTATCCCTACTTGTCAGGTTGCTGGCTAGCACCTTGCACGCAGTATTACAGCCAAAATTTACCTCCAAAATAGCATTTCAAAATGCATGCCCCCAGACCCCCTAGACTAGGTATAGTACCTTAGGACTGAGTCTTATATCACTTCTACTTTGACTCTGATGCCCCTGCACCGTGGCTACACATTTCCTATCACCACCAATCAGTTGCACTGCTTGCCACTGGGCTCACCACTTGGCTCACCACTTGGCTCAAATAAAGCAGCCAGCAGAACACGTAACCATGGCTGATTTGAATAGTGTCTTCATATAGCTTTGTAAAATCAAACTTGCTATCGTGTTGATAAGACCAGTTTTCCTAAGACCCAGTCACATTCATAAATTGGCATTTCAGTACATCATAATTTTTCAATAGCACTTATAACACAAGTTGATGCTGTGCCGCTTCTAAAAAACTAGGTGCCCAGTAAATACTATATCCCTTGAATCAACTCTTTGCAGATTAAATTAAACACACAGCATGCATGTTTTTAGCCTTGTTTTCTAACAACACATGCACTACATTTTGTAATTCACCAATTATTTTGTAATTCATCACTTACGTTGCTATGCATCACTGAGAAACCGTAACTCGAGCAAACCACTTTAAACCATCAAGTACCTTTTATTATAGTTTGTCTATTGTGTTATTATGCTAATTCTCTACACAAAGCCTCATGGCTGCTCTTAATTTTTGTGTGCATACAAAGATCTCATCATCATATCTACATGACACTTTTCACTATGCTGTTGACATCACTTCTCGCATTGCTTGTAATGCTCTTTTATTTGTACCAATGGTTATAACTACATTAGCAAAGAACAGTTTTTGTTTTCATGGTACACACATTTAGAACCCACATTGTACATAACAAGCAAATTTTAAATCTTTATATAGGTCACTTTTATGCATGTAATATGTGTATACAATAGCTGTATGTTTGTCAGCGCACTGCTGAAAAGCAATATTTTTAGACTGAGCAGTCTTCCCTTTAAAAAAAGATACACCCCATATCAACTCAAGACGATACACCATTCCTGGTAGCTTACAAGGCCTGTTACATTGTTTGTCAGTCATTGGCTACCCCTAGTGAACTGTTTCACCTGGTTTCAGTTACCGGCCACACATCCTTCAAGTAAATACGACATAAACAGAAAGTTGACATTTAACACAGTACATAGAAAGCCTTTATTCATTGAATAAAGATTTATTTTCTGTATAGCTTGTTTCCTCATGTGGGTGTTGGACAGACAAGCATACATTCAAACACACAGTTTTTGCCATACCAGTTTCAGGAAACCAGGCATGTGCCCACAGCCAGCCTTCGACTGGCTGTGGGTGCAGGCAGTGGGTGTGCGCCCTGGTTTAAAATGGCATGCTGCAAGCCACTGGCTTTGGAATTGCTTATATTTATAGAATAATCATCTAATCGAACAGTTATATTTTGCACACCACTCCAACACTTATTTCACACTGTTATGTTCTAAAGAAGTTGCATTTATGTACAAGAGTTTTATTTAAAAGTATAAAATATAGAGTTGGATAGCTTACACTTGTAATGGTAAATGAGGAGGCCCTAATTTTGTATTTAATTTATATGGTGTCTGATTGACTGTGTTAGTATCTCAATTGTGCATTGTATGGTTGCACTTTGTCGTATAACTATGTAGCTGTCAATCTGATA
This sequence comes from Dysidea avara, assembly GCF_963678975.1. NCBI lineage: Eukaryota > Metazoa > Porifera > Demospongiae > Dictyoceratida > Dysideidae > Dysidea > Dysidea avara. The sequence continues at coordinate 15,112,094 of NC_089274.1, forward strand.
TCTTTTTGTTACATGCTTAATCTAATCACAATTTTTCAACTTTGCATGAGAGGTTTATCTTGTAAGCATGATAAAAAGTATAGTTGTTCATAATGCTGTGAATGTTAATTGGCTTCATACCATAGTTAGTACCTATATTTCTCATTTATTTCAGGCAATTGCCTTCTATATGGCAACTTTTGTAAAAAAACATTTAAAAAAACATGAAAAAATATTATTCATGCATGGTAGTACTGTATAGAAGGGATCATGAAAGGTTTGGGTTTTTCTGGCCAAACTTTTTTAGCCTAAAATCAGCCTTGTTTTCCCTTCATGACAGCTTGGTAGTATTAGGTAGGCCCAACAATGCCTGCAGAATGATCCCAAACCCTTCCAACAAGTTTATGTGTAAGTTAAAATAAAACTGAATTTCTGCTGACTGACTTACTGACTGATGCCTTCAGCCAAGTGTAACTCAACTGTGGTTAGGCTATGGGTTTGATTTCTTCACTGTTCAATATTGCTTCAGCCCAAGATATGCTTTTTCACATGTTGATTTATGGTAATGCATGATGGCTTCAGTGGAGCTGGCTTTCATGAGAATTAATTGTCCCTACCTGATATTTGCCTACCTGATGCTACCAAGGATACTACAGTCCATTAAGTGCGTCAAATAGTTTCGTGGCATATAAATGCACTCCTTCAGAGAAAGTGTCAATACAAATAATAATGATTGCCTGGCATGAAGATGACCATTTAATTGAAGGAAAATGGAATGATAAGGCAGAACCTCAAAATTCATATCCCGCATATGAGTTTGTTGTTGTGACATTAAAACTAATGGTAGCCATGTGCTTCTTTATTTGGCCTCTAGCCTTGCAACTGTGGTCAGGTAGGTAGTGAGACAGTGATGCAGGCAGACCAAAATACAGGTTTTGACAAGTTCTATATCTTGCCACCTGTGGTTTCTTGTTTTTTAACACTGTATTTGATGTAGGAATATTTAGTAACACCAGGAGCTTATGAGCTGCCAAAGGCGGCGAAGGAGCATGAAACTTACACTGCCGCCAGGTGCCATCACAATCCAAATCAATTGCCAATTAGTTTCCATATAAGGAATTAAAGTAAAATCTCTGAAGCCATATACGAAATTGCGCATGACCAGTGACACATGGCAATGGTAAAGTTGGCTGAGTCTTTCTCGAAGTCTTTCCCTTCTTCGATGGTGGCGAACTCGTCTCTACTTCGTGTGGCTGGAGTGCCATTTGTGCGTGATGTAAAACAAACACAGTGACGTGATTTGGATTGACATGGAACTCAGTTTTATGTTCCTTCGCCACCTTCGGCAGCTCATAAGCTCCTGGTAAAAGTGATTTTTGTATTTCTGTAATGGTTTTTAGATACGGCATGTTTAGTGGTGCCCGTCACTTTAGGGAGACCCTACTAAACAGTACTACCATACTGTTTGACAAAATTTTTGTTTTGGTTAAATTTGGTGTGTGAACTACTCCACTTCATGAGAGTTACACCATAATGGAGGGGAGCTATAATGTATGCACATCATTAATATGTAATGCAGTGGTTAGTGTTCTGGTTATCTTAGGCAGCTTTACACACTACTTAGTGTTTTGTATAAACTTTTTGCAAAGTAAAACCTTAATTCTAATGTAATTTTATTTTACTGCAGTGCTAACAACAACACACAATTTGAAACATCTCCATATATCTTGATAATAGTGAGTTGATACGTATTAATTTGTTGGTCATGCCAGTTTAATGTTTTGCTCTATATTTCTCTCAATAATTACAGAGTCTGCCTGAACTATACCCTATTCATGTTCACACTTGAGTTCCCAGCTATATAGAAGTGTACTACCATTCAATGGTTTTGTACCGTAATAGCCCATGTTCTCTACCTGCTCTTGCCAAAACTAAGTCCTCACAACTCACACCCTTGCTTATTTGAAAGCAGTTTCAGTACAGTGGGACCCCCATTATCCAAACAGCTGTGTGCCAGTTCAATAACAAAACTATATAGATAACTAAGATAGTTAAGTGAATGCATGCAATAAAACAGCCAAGCTGTATAAAAAAGGTGCAGCCTTCAAAAACCCTGGGTAAAAAAAAGTTGTGAAATTAAAGGTGGGGACAATAAAAAGGTGGGTAAATGGCTGCAATAATGTTGATGATAATAAATTTTAATAATGCTATTTTAAATATATACTCTAAAGCCAACCATAAACTAGCTTTGAGGTTCGTTTTTACACAAATCATTGTTCTTCTTATGTACAGATTCAATGACAATGATATAAAACAAACTAGTGTTCTACCAATACAGAAAAATACCTACTGATCTAATACCAAAGCCAAATATACTGATAATTGCACTATAATTTTGTACTTGCTTGTTCATAGCTATATTATAGTGCCTGTATTTATTTGCAACAGTGTTTTATAACAAAGTAAATTACTTCCAAGTTTGGTATGCATGATTGTACTATTGTATGCTAGGAATTTGTAGTGACTGTTCTATTAGAATATCTCAATGTTTCATGCAAAATTTGATAAGTTGCAGTTGTTTCACCTGTACTTTTTATGCTAGAATACCATTTTCAGCCTGTTGTCACAAGTTTTACTAGCATAGCACTTATTATGATGATTATGACGATTGTCCAGAGTAGGTCTTAATAGTAGTGTACTAACTACCCCACCAATCTGTACCAAAATGGTGGCTTTGATTCGATGGAATACCAGAGAAGTTACAATGGTATTGTATTGCAGAATTTATTTGATTACTTTTGTAATACTCTAATAGAGCGTACATATTTTGATGATTTCTAACAGAACACACATATAGCATTCTAGATTTTCATTGGTAGATTTATTGTGAAATTAGGCACTTGCACTATTGAGTAGATCTTAACTAGAATTTATGAGTAGAAATTAAGATTAGCCATAATAGCAGCAGCTCAGTGGTTCAGATTTGGGTGTTCAGTATGGAAGTACGGAATTACCTGGTTCGAATGCTGGCAAGTTGTTTTTTTTTGTAGACATTTTTCATGTACCTTTTTATCCCACGATGATTGTTCTATTAGAGTATTTTGCCCATGATTTACAGTTGTTTGATTTTGCCTCCAGCTGTCAGTGCAATTTCTTTTAAACCACAATAGGTTTGAGCTATGATGGTTGGCCTATGCGCATACCAATTAAGTTATCTCCGTTAGTGGTTTATCCTGTAGGCATGACAACAAGTCAGCCCTTTTTAATGTAAATAATCATCGATAGCTCTATGACTATTTATCAGATTTGCACCCAAACGTGGTACGTGATTGTGTCACAATACATTCTTAAAGTGTACCAAAGCTCAAGAAAATTGAGTTACGCATTTGCGTTTATAATGGTTTTATAAAAGGTGCAAAAATAATACAAACCCCTTAAATGAAAGGAAAAAATGAAGAAATTAAGCCAAATTTTGAAGAATCGTATTTCATTATTGCATTAGGCAATCTTGCTTAATTTTGGTATGTGGGGTGTTGAAAGTGGAGGATGTTTGCAGTATCCAATTTGAGAAGGGAGCATGGAGCTGCGTATGCATGAAAATTGCATATACTCATGGTGTGATGCCAGTTCCCTTGGCCGCACAACACACTACTGTGTGTCTTGATTTGGTTTGATGCCCATACCATACAGTACTATAGTACTGTATTATCGTACTGTATATTAGGGTTTAGGTATTTTGGTCAAAAATATCATTCACCCTATGACGGCAAGTGTAACTTGATAATGTCTAAGGCTGCAGGCTTGATTTTTTAACTGTTTGACGTTGCTTCATCCCAACAGATGCCTTTTAGTATACTGCAGTGCATACTTCATTGACTTACCTGTGTTCTCCTTTGTGTCCTGTTTATCTTTGCTGACAGCACAAGGTGTCAATTCATGGTAGTGTCGTACGATGGCTTCCCTACATTTGTGATGGGAAGTTTTTCCTTATGGCTGGATTGATTGCAGTGGTTCTTCTTGTAGTGTTTTCACTGTGCTTGTGTGTGTTTTTAGCACTGTGTAATAAGCTGAACATAGCTGAAAATCAAGCGTAATGCTCTCTTCACTGTTTCAGTTATTGTATAGTTGTGGCACATGTTCAGACTAAAACAATAAGCCTGGCACCATTCTTTTTTCTAATGCAACATGCATGGGTTCACCAGTCATAATAGTGTTACAAAAATGTTAACAAACAAGTACAAGGAATTTTATGAATCAAAGAAATCAAAAGTAGTGAAACAAAGGAGATCGCCTACACCTAAAGATATATTTAATCCCTAATTCAGCATGAATCAGTCATGAGTATAGACTGAAGTAGGGATAAAATGTTCACTAGTATATCTTCAGATGCACCTTGTTTACTAGTTTTTATTTCTTTGAAACTTGTTTTTCTTTGTACTTGCCTTTGTATAGAGTAGTTGCAATCAACTACTCTAATAGGACGCACACTCACTTGAGAAAGTTTCCTAATAAAACAGTCATTTACACTGTTTGGATGATCAATTTTCAAGATGTGGACAGTCAAGGTCCTACTGCTATTAATATTTTGGGTGAGAGATCATAAATGGACTATAATATTAAGGTCTTTATACAATATAGTGTTGAAGGAGGATGTTGATCCAATAAGTGACACTCTTCGTGATTTATTTACATGTTTTTATGTATCTAGAAAAACAATAATGTGACAGCATCTCCTGGAGAGGTGTTCAACCTGCTTCTTTATGCTGAAGATGAAAATAGCAACTACAAAGATGCAATTTACACTTATCAAAGGAATTCAACAGCAAGTCCATCATCCATTCTAGAGGTAGATTTGGATCCTTGCCATGAGAATTTTGCAAGTTTTGCTTCTTTAAGCAAAAGGAGAATTACAACACAAAAAACATTATTCATGACACATGATGATTCAGTGTTACAGAATTGCACAGTTAACTATCAAAATTCTGAGAAAAAATCATCATATTTTACTTTAAATCTTCTTGATTCATCCAATGGCCATGCGGTAAATTAAATCAACATATCAATCACTGTTTACTATATCATACACAATATACAGGTTTATACAGCTACAGTGAATATTAATGTGCAATGTTGTCATGTGGGTTATGAGTATGATGGTAATACTGGGAAATGTGCATTCAAATATGGTCAAGACAATGATGATATTTTAAGGGAAGACATCAGTAATCATATACACATTTACATTCGGGTGAGACTATAGAAATATAATAATATACATGTGGGGTCACTCGTATTAGTTAATGCATGGTTAATTACAATTTGCTATTTATAGTATGGCAGTACTGTATAGTAGGGATCCCCAATATCTGAGAACACAGCTAAAGAAGACAAGTGGGGATTTTCTCAAGAGAATTAACATGCCATGATTAGTGATGACGTGAAGACACAAGCAATTTAACTTCATTCCAAATACAGTGGAACCTCAGTTATCAAACCCCTTGGGGCCAGGGGTGGTCTGTAAGTCTGAAAAGTCCATATCTCTGAAACTGTGTATCAATAACCTTAAAATAGCACCAAAAAAAAACATTTTTAAAAATTTCAGTATTATCAACTACCCTACTAGAACAGTCACTACTCTAACAGAGCAATCGTTTCCATAGCTCAGTTAACTGAGAACCCAGATAAGTGAAGTCCAGATAACTGAAGTTCCACTGTATGCTGCACCTCTTAATGGCTTCTCCATACAAATATGTGGTGTAAAAATTTTTGATGCATCATAAATAAAATGTCAGGTGGTGAAAATGTTTAATAGGTCAAGTATAAATGAGACAAGCTTTAAGATCTTGTGTAATTCTGTCCACAAGTTATTAAATGTTTTTCAGCTCAATGTGACTATAGTATAGATCCGTACCTTATAATACTGCACATGTATTATTACATTGCATGCATGGCCTTGCACACTACAGAATGACAGATATGGAGGATTTGATTCTGATGGATACTTTGTAACAGCAAGAATTCCACCATCTTATCAAAACTGTACGCAAGAGGGAAGATTATCAGGATGTCTAGTCAAGGATGATGATCTTGATCAGCAGTGTAGTCAAGGAAGAACTGGTATCTATACAAAGTATTGCATACCAATATCATTTGGGCATCAGTCGTGTAGCTAATTGCATTTTAGGGTAAATGTAAATTCACTTTGCATTTGTAGGAGGTCTTTATCTATGTTGATTTTTTGTCAGATATTTTTATTGTTATATCTATATGCATAGCTTAATGTGTAGCATAGCTAATCACGCTGAATGATGTAATGGTATACTAAATGCACCATAAGTTTTAGTTCACCTTCTTGTTTAGCTGGAGTCTAGCCCATGTAGCTTAAGTATATAAGCTGGCAATTTATGCATCAATTCTTAGATTTTACATAGTTCTATACTGTACACCAACAGCTCATAATGCTCATGTGAACCCTTGGAATATGTATATAACTGTTGTTCAATAACTGTAGGTTTTTTGTGTGGAAAATGTCCCAAATCTTCCAACCGTGGCACTGCCCTCAGCTTAATTGAATGCAGATCATGTGGAGTAATGGATATCGTGCTCTTTATCTTTGTTTGTAAGTGTTCTACGAACTTGATAGTGTGTTTGAATAATACCGTATTTCTATAAATATAAACTGTGAGAAATTTTCACAAGCGTGTTAAAAAATTTTCACCGGTGTCCTCAAGCGACGAAAATTTTTAACAATGAATTACGTAACTTTATTAATTCTATACAGCCATTTTTTGAGAACCAGAACGACAAGCAGTGAAACTGAAGTGTGGCATCTCCATTCCATGGAGGCTGCACCCCAGATTTAGAAGTTGTCCGTCACAAATCAAGCAATGGACTGGAGTGGTAGAAGCTCATTCCATGCAACTTGCACATTTGTACATATATACTTTATTTAATGTGTCCTGTAGTAGCTGTCTATCATGGAATGGCATCATTACCAATGTGCAGCGAAATAGACAAAGTGAGACGAACCCCTCTCTCCTAGGATCAGGGAGAACTTTGTTTTTAAAAGACTGCAGCAAAGACATATGCTTGACACGCCAAGGTCAAGCCTCGATCCAGGTGGCCAGAAAGTAGTTTACCGAATTCATTCAACTTCTCGAATATTACGTTGGTAAAAATTTTTCGCGTAATTAATTTTCGTCGGATGCTACCTTCGACGAAATATTTTTAACGGTTTATAATTATAGAAATACAGTAGTTATTCTCATGACACACAGCGTCAACATAACAGCTAGAGTAGTTAATAAGATTTGATTCACATGTCAATTGAATGTTTTTATAGGTTTGCTGATTGTGGTGGGTTCTTTCTGTGTCATGTATTATAATGTTGGTCTCTCAAATGCACTAAAGGGAGTTTTCTTTTTCATTCAAGTTAGTTGTGTGAATTTATTGTGATTTTCAGGCGTTCATGATTATAGTAGCTGATGCATATGTAGTCTTGATTGTGTTTAATGCTTTTATTCAGTGTTGTTTGATGATGTAACAAGTGAATGTTAAAAAGGAAATCCTACAATTCTGGATTTAAAATACAGACCACCAAAATACAATTTGAATTCATTGATGATGTAAACCATTGACTTGCAAAGTAGTCAACTTAAAGTAGGATGGAAGCAATAATTAATGATGCATGCACTGTATTGGTGTTCTACATTATGCATGTCTTGGGGCCCCAATGACTGCAATAGCCAGAACCGGTTTTTATTAAGTCACTGACATCTGTAGTTAGTTAAGTAGTATCTTGGCTGTGGTTTGCTTCTGTGATACCCATATATATATATATATATATATATATATATATATACGTAATAGAGAACCAAATTGTACTTCACAGGCATGGTACTTGATAGCCAACTAGTAGCTGTGTCTGGTTGCAAACTGTAATAAATTTGTACATTGCATCATGTGTTCGCTTGAACAAGTTCATCGATTAATACCTACATATAAACACATTTTCATAAACAATGTAACTGTTTTATAGGTTGTATGCTATGTTTACAACAGTGGAGTCAGCAATGGACAACTACACTGGGTATATATATAAAATTGACACTATATGTAACTTTTCTTGAATTGCACTATCTTTTAGCACTTTTACTTGTCAAGGTTTTTTGGATACAGTTTATTTGTTCCACTGTGCCTTTCATCAAGTTTGGATGCTGTAGAAGCAGCCATGATTGGCTTTGTATCACCAGCTCTCATATTAATTACTGTCGCTGTATACATTTTTCTGTAAGGTGTTGTTTAGCTTTGATTTTTAACCATTAGTTGATATACTACAGGGCAAGATATGTTTCTTCTTTAAGCAGAAGAAAAACAGTCGATGGTATTTGGTTTTTAGTTCTGATCACTTTTGTCTACACTGCTGATACCTGTTTGATTTTGTTAAGATGTGTACAAGTGTATGAACCCTTTGAGTTTAAAGGGAAGAGAGTAAGATCATATATAGCTATACATTTATACATGACACCGCAATGGAACACTGATATCAGGTGTACTACTATGATGGAACACTACAGTGTTTTGCTGGACAGCATCTTCCATATGGACTGATAGCCTTATTAATATTGGTACTGGTTTTGATACCATTTGTGCTTTATGTGCTAGTAATAAGTTTCAGTTTAATCAAAGTGAGCATTTAATTATGATGTTGATGTTCGTGTACCAATATGTTTAATAGAGTGCTGGTCCAATTCGGGATGTAGTAAGTTCAGGAATTGAGACCAAATATCCCTGGTGGAGTGGCTATGATTTGTTTAGAAGACTGTTGTTCTATGTAATGTTTCTTATGTTTGAAAACTTTAATAGTGACTACACACAGGTTAGCAGACTATGATGTGCAACAATGCATCTCTATAATTTTAGTAATGGTTGTTCAACTAATTTAAAGACTTACTGTCCGGTTGTTTTATATTTTTAGTTTGCCGAAACATTCACTGCTCTACTGATACTGGTGATAACTGCAAGAGTACGTCCATACATTTACAAATGGGTGAATTTCATTGAAGTATTAATACTTCTGGATCTTGTTCTCATCTCTGTGTACAATTTGGACACAAGAGATCCATCTCACAGCAATATAACTGTCGTACTTCTTATCCTCCCATTTGTTTACTTTGTGCTCTACTCAGCCTGCTTTGTATTCATCCGAATTTTTAGGTAAGTGTCACAGTATATACTAATAAGAAATATCACATATTATTTTTTAGGAAAAGGCTCAGCTTGGCTGCAAAAGATAATATAACAATTAAGACTTTGAAGAAATTGATTTTAAAGCGAAATGAAGAACAACCAACATCAATACCTAATACAGACAATATACGTAACTCTTTAACAGTAGCAAGCCTTCCATCTGATGTGGTGTATGCACAGTATCGTGATGAATTAGATGATTTTGTGACTGTCAAGGATCATTATTAAATTTTCATAATTAAATTTTACATATTGATGCAATGTTTGCTGTTGTGTATAAGACAATGTACCAGCTATAATTACAAAATAGAAATAGTGTAATTTGCTTCTTTTTGTTGTAAAATAATTTTAGTATGCAAAAACTTGCACGAAAATTGCTTACACGAAATTTTTTACATAAAATCAAACAACTATAACAGAGCAATCATTCACATAAATCATGAAAATATTTCTACATGAAAATTTTTATCCTGAAACGTTTTTGCACTAAAATAAATGTGCTATTCTTCCTCACTATTTATACAAACATTGTTGTAACTGATTGAGCCTGGCACAGAAAAGGGCACAATGAAATTATACATATAATTCTACAATAGGTTCATTGTTACGTAGAATTATTGCTGAATTGAACAAACTATGGTAACAAGAATTATGCCAGATTATTCTTGTTATTATAGTCTGTTCAATTTGGCATTAATTTTATAGAGCAACTAAACTTGATGTAGAATCGTGTGTATTATTCTACTGTAACTATTTCTGTGTGGTGTATATGTAACTGGGCCTGCGAAAACAGGGCATGTGGGCACAAACTACTATACACTCCATCACATTTTGGATCATATCTCAGTATTGGAATGGAATAATTATCTGCATTCTGTAACTTACGTTATAAAGCCAATTAAATGTTTGATACGTGTTGTAAATTGCATGGCCATATAATAATTAACTAAAAAGTTATGATGCACAAAACGTTTAAAAAACAGTCAAAATTTTGTGTGCCCACGTGCCCTATTTTCGCAGGCCTGGTCACATATACTATTAAAGATAACAGTTTGGTATAATTATATTAATAAGGTAGCTTAAGGGGGCAAGCAGCTATGTCCTATGGCTTCCATGAATAAAATTATATGCTTTATATGAAGCTGTAAAATCAACATAGATACTGTTCTCCACTGAATGAATAAATATGTTTTAGTTGAGACATTGAACTTCTGTTTAGTGCAAATCTGAGTGAAATCCTCAAGTAAAAGTCAGTACTTCTAACTGGAGATGGTGATTTTTATGCACCACAGACACATCTGATACAAAAAGCTAGCACAGATCTAGATCAATGAAAACAAAGATTTTGCATGTGAAGCCATAGGAATTGGTAGCATGCCCCCTTTAACATCAAGTTTTGAAGACCTTTTAGGGTTGGAGCCCAGAGATTTTGAGTGGTCCAGCCATCCATGGACTGCAATGGAGGTCGTTGCATGTTCTCCACCTTTTCAGACACACTTTATGTAACAACTCTGGATAGGCTGTAGGACCAAGTGTCCTACAGACCTTCAGCACTTGTGCTGTAAAGCTTTAATAAATAAATTTAAAAAAATAAAGTACACTATTATATTCATATGATGTGATTTTTAGATTATCTGCATGCTTTCATGTGATACTCAATTCAAGTGCATATGCTAAGTACACACAGCATGCCAAGCTAGGGGGGTCTGGGGGAATGTTCCCCTAGAAATTAGATGCTATGAAATGGCATCTGGAAGCTATTTTACTTGTAAGGCTTCTTTCTCCTTTTTTTTAACATCAAGGATATATCCTGGTAATTTTAATTCAATTTCATATCTAATTTTGATTTCACAATTTTAGTGAAAACTTAGCTAGTTCTTTGAGATACAGAAGCCATTGGGATTGTATTGATCAATTAACCCAATGCAGTGCCATGCAGATGACTCACTGGAACTTTTGCATATATACATGTAATGGTTATCCAGTGCCTACATTCTATACCGAATACTCTATAGAGTATTGCGATGACTGTACATGTTCTATTAGAATTTAGAGTATGTCATGATGACTGTTCTATTAGAGTATCTCAATTTTTTTTTACAAAGTAGCTGAAAGTGATATTGGCCGGACCGTGGGCTCCGGCCCTGCTTTTTTTCTAAAGGTTTGTGACTATTTTAGAAGGGGTGCCATGCCCTTATTATTATTGGTCACTGCTTGTGGCAAAATCTAAATACTGTAATAGAGCAGTCAACCACTAACAGATGTATTGTATATAATCTCCTTTTAGTCCTTTAATAAGCTGTAGCTATTAATGTATTTGTAAAAACACAGTAAGAACAGTCTAAATGCTATAACAGACCTAACATATTCCTGGGGAGTATGACCCCACCAACCCACCCCAGAACGAATATACAGTGAAGTACAGCAGATGTCTGCTGTACTTCACTGTGTAATTTCATTTCCAAAAGTTACCCTATCCCCCACTCTCTGTGCATGCTAAGAGTTTAGGGGTAAGGAAATTAAAGTAGTGCTTAACTACTTACTTTGGCTTCTCTTCAAGTTGCTTATGCAGCTAGTGTACATGTACAATTATTGACCTGTTCAATTTGCCCTTAAACATGACAACAGCAGTGTAAATATTATATACCATAACAGTTTACATCTTTGGTATATTTCTAACTAACATTTAATTATATATATATATATGTGACATAATTATGTTGATGATCTAGAATCCTATTACACTGAGGAGTCTAGTTTGTAAGCATTTTTTGAGTCTTAAAAGTATATTCATGCTACTGCATGTCATGGATAGTGCTATAATTGATTGCAACCTCCTGGAGTTGTGATTACACAGAATGCAATTTTACCACTACGCATGCACAAAATGATAGAGTGTCAAATGAATAGACAGTGTGCAAAGGCATACAACTCAAAATATGTATATATGCAGAAACACGTGGTGGTTCTGTGGCTTTATATCATAATATACCACATGGTAATAATTCAGTATGCAGATATCATATGTGACCGGATTTGCAAAAAGGGGTCTTCCACACACATCCAATTCTATGAATTTGGAAGACCATAACATAGTTGGAGGGCAAAGCACATACAAGCCTTAAACTTTCTCTACCAATTAATCTATGTTGGTTCTCACTACAGCCCAAAGTTCAAGCCAATAGCTTATTGTAATATGAAGTTATGAATCGTCAAACGTTTATATTAGATGGTGTGGAAGACCCTTTTCACAAATCCGGTCACATATATCCAGAAAAGGTTGACAAGCTCTTTCTCTTTATGACAAGCTAGTTTTAAAATGTAGGGGTAGCTATAGCTATAGGTTGTTCAGTAAACCAAGTTGACTGCATTTGCTGAACAATCTACCCTTGCATTTGTAACCAGCTTGTCATAAAGACAACACTAAATCTTTCACATTGGTGGAAACTGTAAAAGGTGCATGCTGGGAAAGATACATAATTATAAATATGTGTGGGTTTAAAATAAAATGGCCATCAAGTAGCCCCAGTATAGCACATTTATAGTTTATCATACACTTGAATATGGAGTGTATTATAGTTTTTCTATTATTGAATTATATGCATTCGATATGTACAGACTTGTCAAATGAATTAGAATTAGTAAATGATATACCGTAACGGCTTTATGGGTCTATCGTTAGCAGTCATTACCAAACTGGTGTGCATGAGCTATAACTTGAGTCAATATTTGTGTAATATTGTAGTCCAAATGTCTGTTGATGCATTAACCAAAGTGTGGTTGTGAACATGTGTTGGTAGTACCTGCATTAAATGGACGAAGAAGACTACTTATAAATTGCACACATTCAAAAGTTACAGCTGTAACTTACAGTGCCATTTTCTGATTCATTTGACAAGTCTGTACATATTGAATGTCAAATATAAATAAGAAAACCAAGTGCTTTTCACTCCAACTTCATGGCAGTTTTGTTTTTCAGCCCACACATACATATAATTAGGTTTGATGGATGCCCCTTCAAATACTGATAAGTACACCATAAAGAACTTGTGTACCAAAATGGTGCTTTTATCCACCATGTATCAATAATTTTGCTAAACTCAGCGGTGGATCTAAGTGGGAAGGAGCACGGTGGAAACCCCCCCTCCACCCAATATATACAGGATTGAGATACTCTAATAGAGCAGCCAGTCAAATACTCTAATAGAACAGTCACCACATACAACACTATTGAAAATCCTCCATGGTTGCTGAGTGTGAAAAAACTAGCATCTGCAACACTTACTGCTAAGGACATGAAATACACATGGTCTTGTGTGTGTCATTCTTAGATTCATAATAATTATGGCTATAGCTAGCTGAGTTATTCATGACTGTCACTTATACAACTGACCCTTGATCAATGTAGTTAGCTTAGAAAGCAGTATGATTTAGATATTTGCACATAAAACCTCTCTACATCAAAATGTTTAGTCCTGAAACATATGAAATAGCTTTAGCTTCTGGGGGATTTCACTCCGCAGACCCCATGCTTCATATGCCTACTACCCCCCTTGTTAAACCCTGGATCTTCCCCTGAAGCAACCTCACTATTATAGCTAATGATGTACATACTGTGAAATGTTCTACAATGTTCTGTGCAATCCATTCATATTCATGGTACCCTGTGAAATACCTCATAGCTAGACTCCAGCTCTGAGGACTATACATAATGTGTCGCCTTATGTGTTTGTTAAAAATGTTATTAGTGATAATGTTACAAGCCTTCAGTTTATACCATACAGGGACAGATCCAGGGTTTGGCAAGGGGAAGAGGGTGCACCAGGGTAGAAGGTACATGGGTCTGGATTCACACCCCCCAAGGTATTTTGTATATTTCACACTACTGGAGATTTTGTCCATGAAAATCCAATAAAAAATGTTCACCCTGTGAAAAGTAAAGTTTTCATTGGGTGGCACCAATGAAATTTTATTTTCATAGCATTTTCATAGGGAAATTTAATTTAAAGCCAATGAAAATTCCATGAAAAGCAGTTTCACAGAGTTTTCAGTGGTAATTTTCATTGGGTTTTCATTAAAATTTCCTATGAAAATGCTATGAAAATAAAATTTCATTGTTGCCACCCAATGAAAGTTTCACATTTTTTCATTGGATTTTCATTAACAAAATCTCCAGTAGTGTCAAGACTAAAAATTTTGATTTAGAGTAGTCTTACGTACAAGTATCTAATTATTATGCTTTCTTTTCTAAGTGACCTGCATTGTTCAAGAGCTGTAGGGATAAGTGACAGTTTATGACACTTTTGTTTTACAAAATACCATGTGCAATTTGCAAAAAAACTCTAGCAGGCTATGTAGCTAAGTGTGTCTATGGGATGGTGCTGCAGATGAAAGTTTTCAAACTCAGATATAACTGTGGGTGGATTTTTAAGTGTTATACATGGTGACCGTTCTATTAGAGTATTTGACTGACTGCTCTATTAGAGTATCTCGATCTTGTATATTTTTGGTGGTGGTGGGGGAGGCACATGCTCCCCCCCTCCCCCCTGGATCCGCCACTGCCATTATGCATACTATATCATCATGGTGCATTAGTGTATCGAAATTTTAAATTACAGCCTCACTTTGACAGCTAAAGGTAGGATTTCCACTCAAAATAGGGTGATGCTCCTTAGTGATGTTTCTGGAGATTTTCTGATCCTGATCTTTTAGATAAAGGATAAAGCAAACAAGTGCTAATTTTAATACCAGAATAAAGTGAATATTCAAAAGTGGTCACACAGCCAAGTGACCAAAATTCCATCATAGCTACATTGCACTTATTCAAACATCATTGTATGTATTTTAAGACACAATTATTGTATTTCTTAATATTTCTACATCTAGTAGTGCTATAGTATGCATGAGCACATCCAATATAAGCTAACTAGGGATTGTCACTCTTTGGATATTTACGCATGTCAAGCTATGTACACTGATGTTGCAAGCAATAGGTAGAGTTATAATAAAGTAGCACTTGTTTGTTTTATCTTAAAGGTCAGTCTGTGTGAAAATCACCAGAAACAACAATAGAAGGTATCTTCCTATTCCACAAGACCAATGTAACTATTATGGGATTTTGATCACATGACTCCACTTTTACATGTGTTAACATTATTATGCTGATATAAAATGCTACAAACAATCCAGTAGCTAGTACATTAGCTTTATCTGAAAGGTATGGAGCAGTCTCTACCACCTAATCTTTAATTCAGAAGGTTGCTATCGACGTTCGACGTGGCAATGCTGGCAACGATCCCATCGACACAGGATAGAGCAGAGGTTAGTCTGCCCACAGTTTAAGCGTACATTTTCTTTTTCTTTTATTTATTTTGAAATGCTGTATCGTAAACGTTATTTTCTATCACTAATTAGCTAATAACTAATCTGAAAGGACAGTCTGTGTGAAAATCTCTAAACAACAAAAAGAACCATCTTACTATTTTGAGTGGAAACCCTACAAATTAAAGGTCAAATATATATTCTGACGATCATGTGATCAGATTGTTTGCACTCCCTCGCCGGCATTGGTTTTCCTGTAGCCGATGGACGACTCCAGTTGATGAAATTTGTAAAGCTCTTTATGGTATGATGACATAGCTATAAGAAATACAAGTGTAACGTTTGTCCTATGTGATATGGGAGTATTTTGTTGCATGAAGTTTGCTCAGTCGCGTCCAACCAAAGCGATCGAAGTCTAAACAGTAGTTTAACTGGCGTGTTTGGTTTCGTAGTAACTAACACATTACAGCACCATGTTTCAATTTATACTCGAGTGTATCTTTTTAGTAACTGTTTATCTAGCGGCTAGAAATATAGCAGCTGTTGCCCACCCTCGCTGTTCAATACTTCTGTACTTTTAGCATAGCCTTATAATTAAGCTTGTCTCTAAAATTAACAAGCCTAGCCTTTCAAAGGTCCCTACTGAGTTCTTGTGATGATATGTGACCCAGTCTGGGAAATAAATAAACTAGTGTCCATTTGGTTCTACTTGGGGTACTTAGAGATAATGAGTTACTCTCTAGATAATGAGTTACTCTCTTAAATCGGATGGCTCCTGTAAGCGTTCGGTAGACTCCTGTAAGCGTTCGGTAGACTCCTGTAAGCGTTCGAGCGTAAATCGGATGGCTGCAGGTTCGAGGCTACCTAGGTCCAGTCATGGATTTTTTCTCCTTTCTCCAACTTTTCAAACACATCTTAAGTAGCTAAAGTCTTTGAGCGGGCTGTAGGACCAGGTGTCCTACAGACCTTCAGCACTTGTGCTGTAAAGCATTATTAAATTAAATTAAATTAAATAAAAAAACCGGGCTTATCGCCTATTTAGCTAAAAGTATCGAGAAACGCCAGTTTTAAGTATTTATTGTGTTGTAGCTCGCCAATGGTTGAAGCTATGTGTACCAAATTTTCACATGTTTTACACCAATTCCTTACCTCCAGTGCATCCACTGTGCAAGTAGCCAACAACTAAGTTTCCCGCCATTTTAGATAGTTTTTAAACCGAGGTTAATTGACTGTATCAGGCGAGCTGCAAATTGGGTGGGAGGCGGGGGCCTTGGAAGGCGGGCAAGATGGTGTTCAAAAATTGAAAAGGAAGGCTAAGGGATGAATTAGGCCAAGTTTTGAGCCATTGAAAAATCGAATCTGCTGACAAGGGCGATAAGACCGGTTTTCTCAGACTGGGTCACATATATCTAGTATAGGTTAGCCAACACTAGTGTGGTCGTGCTAAGTAAGCAGTTTCTTTTAACCAGAAAAGTGTACAGTCTTAATCTTGTATAATCCTCATAAGGCCACTCCAAATAAATTCTCTGTTTCCCGTCCACCGCCCGCGTCTGATTACTGTCGATCAACTCAAATATTCCATTATTCCGTATTCTTCCATTATTTTCCGGATATTCTTGCATTCTGTACAGGTTCAGTAAAGCCATCTTATAACAGTGTTTAGATCACGTGTCAGCAGTGCCGCGTTTGAAACTTAAAAGGAAGGTACAAGCTTAAGCATGCTTTTATGCAGCTTTTTACAGTTGTGCCAGGCAAATAATGGCTGAAAAAGGCTGCCAATTTTATAATGGAAATGGACCGCCCGCCCGCATGCAAATATTCCTGAGCCTAGGACGGGAAACAGAGAATTTATTTGGAGTGGCCTAATATAGCTATGTAGCTAGCTATATAGTAGGCACCCAACTCAAAGGGTGGCACTCCAATATATCCTATACCCTAAGGCCATCATTATTAAATTCCTTGTTTCCTGTCACCACCCACATCAATTTTTAGGTAGCCGCACCAAATTTTAATTATTTGATTATAGATCACGTGAATGCACTATTTCATGATGGAAGAGGCACAAAGAGACTCAGCTTTAAGGTAGAAGCATACCCTGAAAACAGCATAAAAATTTTTAGCCTTTCATGTGATCATATTATTAAGTTCTAGGAAAATTGCATTATTGAGGTTGGAAAAAGTGGGCATGGCTCAGTTTTTGCTCTATAGACACAGATATAGTTTGAAAATTGCACCATTATAGCTCTTTTTTATGTATCTTTCCTTTCATCAAACTGCTTCAGTCTTTTTTGCTGTCTATATTGAAGCAAGCTTAACTAGACTACACTTAAATATTAATAATTTTTGTCTTTGTTTGTGAGCGGTGCATGGACAAACACAGTAACCTTGATCCCACCGTGTTAAACATTGTAAACATTATCGCAATACTTAAATTATGTGCTACATTGCTATTTGTCATGTAAACATTAGTGCTGAAATCTCATTGGTTTGTTATCATTTCCTGTTTACACAAAATTTCGGGAGATGGTGCGATTGAGTTTCCCATCACGTGATACTCACCGATGTGATGATTCGCTCTGTTTTTCGAGTTGTTTGTCGACCGTTCTGAGTAGCAATGAACAGAGGTGAAGTGTCGAACAGTCGCAAAACATATTTTAGCAAAAAATCACAACGTTTTAGAGACTTGGCTCACAGTCGCTGGTCGATGTGCTTGCGCAGCCACGTGGTGAGTGATGTGAGTCCTGAGGATCCAGACACTGATGGTGAAAATGATACTAATTTAGACGATAATACCCCTAGAACAAGGTTAGAAACACAGAGTGTGGTGATGGAGGATGAAAATGGTGTTAATTTGACTTATAGCACTTCTAGAATAAGTTCAGAAACACAGAGGGTAGTGATGTAGGATGGAAATGATGCTAATATCCCTGGGACAAGCTCAGAAACACAGATGGAGGATGGAAATGATGCTAATTTGACCTGTAACACTACTAGAATAAGTTCAGAAACACAGAGGGTAGTGATGGAGGATGGAAATGATGGTAATATCCCCAGAACCACAAAACATAGTGATGGATGGTGGAACAAGTTCAGAAGGACAGATTTTGATGAATGCCAACAACGGTGGAGTGCCACAAAGAATTGTGAGTGTCACTGAACTATATTACATGACAAGCACTGAAAGTGACAGTATACTGTCAACAAGTGAAACTGACACTGTTGATAGTAGTTCAGAATATTGTCCCACCCCTTTGAAAAAGGCTCATGCAAGTCCAGTTGAACTTGATAATAGTATGTTCTTATGCCAAGCTACACAACTCCAAGAATTTATTGACCAAATAAATGCCACTACAGTGTGTTACACGCCAGAATGTATTGGAAAACTCATCCCTATAATTGTTAAATTTTTAGGACTTGGTGGGTGTGCAATGGTAAAATTTAAATGTAGTGGTTGTGCTGAAAGAATGATTAATTTAACAAGTTCTGTTAATGTTGCGTTTTCCAACCGCATGGCTTGCAGTTTGGCTATGCAAGTTGCATTTATAGCCAGTGGCTTGATGCATTCACAATACAATAAGGTTCTGAAGCAAGGCCTGGGCATGTCAGCGGTTAGTACTAAAAGCTTTTATGAAACAATTAAACTTCTACATCCCATTGTGAACACTATGATTAATGAGATGTGTGAAATGGTTAAAGGTGACATGAAATCACTTGATCCATTGGCAGTTGGCAGTTGGCAGCGGGCGATCACTACTTCAGATGGAGCATGGTTGACAAGGGGTAAGTACAGCCAAAACTGTACATTCACAATAAGAAACTATGTCAAAAATTCATTGCTTTATTTTGTGCATTTGTGTATGAGAGGAAAAGGTGTGGATCAGGATCAACTGTATCGTGGCACTGCGAAAGGTGCAGAAGGGCATGCAGCTGATATCGCTTTTGGCCATGCTAAAGAAGAAGGCATGATGATAGAAGTGCAGTGGCAAGATGGAGACTCATCTTCTGCAAAAGCCTTTAGGATGCATTATACCGATGCACAAAAATCAAAGGTAATGCTTTGTGGTGGTCACGTTGCACGCGCTCACACTAAACATCTTGGAGAAACAGCTAAGCAAAAATGTTTCTCTGAAACAATGCAAGATGCACTTAAAGAAAAATTTCCTGAAGTTACAACAGTAAAATGTCACTGTCCAAAGCGGCACAAAAAGAACTGTGGCTGCCTCTCAAAATCTTTTCTGTGTGGTGCTCAAACCAACTTTTTTTACTGTTTATTACAAGCAGAAACTGATCCACAATTTTTTTGTAGCTCGTATTCTTGCTTTAGGAAAGTATCACGCTCATGATATTCATACTTGGGAAGGGGGGCCATTGTGATTTTCACAGTATGAAGGCTTGCTCCTGTGGTAATTGCAAAGGTGACACAATAGAGTGTGAAGGTGAGGATTACCACTCAAATAACCCTCTAACATGTCCATTCCATGCGCTTGCTTATGAGGTTGAATGTTCTAATCGTGCATCACAGGCCCCACAAATTATTCATACCGAATTGGGGCGAGGCCATTCAAATTACCCAGAGGCTAGTCACAATGTCCTCATAAGGTATCGGTAAAGGACAAATACCTCCACAGTATTCACTACATGCTAAGCACCAACATGGGCTTAATGTAAGCCAACATGACCTGGCTTAACAAGAAATATGGGACGTCTTATCATTGGCTGCTGGAATTGTTTCGCCAATTAAGGTTGCCTTTACTTGATGGAATGGCAGCAGCATTACAGAGAGGGAATGAAATCCGTGCTAACAATCTTGAAAGAAAACAAACAGAAGAGGCTAAAGAGAACCGTGTT
Source organism: Dysidea avara (assembly GCF_963678975.1). Lineage (NCBI taxonomy): Eukaryota > Metazoa > Porifera > Demospongiae > Dictyoceratida > Dysideidae > Dysidea > Dysidea avara. Next base: position 15,132,491 of record NC_089274.1, read on the forward strand.
AACTGGAAGACAGCTCGTGTTCAAGAGCAAGAAGAAAGGAAGCAGTGGATTCACAGACAGAGGATTCAGCACACATATGGCTCAGATGATGAGGATGACGGTTATGACGATGACTTGAGTGACAACTGTGATGTGGCTAACAATGAACTATGTTCAAGAAAGCAGGGGAAGTGTAAGTGTGGATCGGCCACCCACAGAATAACTAGCCATAGTGATTGTCCATTGAATAAGAACCGTCAAGTTCGTTTTGATGATGAGAGTACTGCCTCTGAAACAGAGATAATCTGTACATGTGGGTCAGAAAGAGGAACCCACAACAGGAGCTGTCCACTGAATCCCCGAAACCTCACTAGACTGTAACTTGACTTTCCTTTTTATCAAACTGAACCGTGAACTTGACCTTGCTATTTGCTTGAATTGTTTTTCTTTGCAAGGATTGCAATCTTTGATCTTTTATGTATGCTTTTGATTATATTTCCAATGAGTGTAATGTTTTTAGCTATGTCAACATGTATGCTTTTTGATTTCCTTTCCAAGGAATGTAACCTTTTTTCCTTTGTAAACATTTTTAGTTTCTGCTCAAAGGAATGTAGTCTTTGTACACTTTTGATGAGACTGATATTACCAGTATACATTCACTTGTAGTATTTCAGTTGTACATTTTTGATATTCATGTATTATTGTGTCAATAATAATGTAATATGTACATGGAGTAGTATGCGACAATCCAACATGTACATGCTGTTTGTATGGTATCAGTAAGTAGCTCCAGTGCTGGTAATTCCAACTTGAAATCCTGGCTTGATCTTATACTTGGGCTATCAGATTGTTGTCTGTACATAACACAAAATACAGGTAATTGTAGCTAGTACAGATACAGTGGATCCTTACTAAGGCCACTCCAATTGGTAATTATGTTTCTGGTCCTTTGAAAATCTGTTTTAGATGCAGGCGGGTGGAATTCAGAATGAAGTGACTGCTCGATTAGAGTATTTTTGTGATTTACTGACTGTTCTATTAGAGTATACCGATCCGTACTATGCACTCTGCCCATTTCTTGCAGGTTTTCACTGATAAAATACAAATTATGGCATTTAGATAGTTAGATTTAGTATACTTGTTGCGGCCCAATATTTGTTTCTGAAATCCAGGTTTTTCAAAAAGCTGATACGGGCATTTTACCCATGTATTTCTGAAATTTCACTTTCTCTAATAAAGGATGCGGGCGGTGGACCAGAAACATAATTACCAATTGGAGTGGCCTAATAGCGAGCATTTGGATTAGTGAGGATCCACTGTACAATGCATTTAGATGTGATTGAATACATGAACATGGTGTTTGTTTACATTGTTTTGTATCTTGGGAAGCACCTTTGTACAGGGTATGCATTTTGGTGCCACCCTGTTTTTCGACAATAACAGGTTTCTAATATATTTGCGCAGCAAAAACAACCCACTGCAAAGCAGAGCTGCTAAACCAAGCACGAGTTAAAATAACACAATACTACGTTATCCTCACCTAATACTTCACAAGCACGTTACGTTTGGCCAGCTATCTAATCTGTTCTCACATGCACGAGGTAGATCACGTGATCACGAACATCGCTTGCAGTGCAAACTTAAACTCAGCCTCAGTACCTGTCTAATACTAGCGTTTTAGTTTGCAATGAATTGATATACAAGATAAATAAGTAACAGTTTGTTTTTAAAGATATGGATTTCAAGGTACTCTTCTACCTTAAGGTAAATGCATTAGCTATGCATTATAAACATAGTAGACGGATGGAAGTCCCTCCACTCTTGTTCCACAGGGTGCATGGGTATGCAGCTTTCAAGATTGAGATACTCTAATAGAGCAGTCAGAGACTGAAATAACTAGAGTCAAGTGTATATTTAATAATCAATAATCACCTACTACCCACATCAGTTTTTGTTCCATTGGGTGACAGGAAACAAGCAATATAATAATGATGGCCTAATCTTTATCCTCAGTCAAAGTTGTCAGCTGATAAATCAGGTTTGATGTTTGTCTTATACTAAAATCTATGCTAAACTCTTGACCTCTAGATCACTACTTTCGTGTTATAACTAGCATAAGTGACCGATTATCAATGAGGTGTTGTCTTCTAACTCCGTGCAAACTTAGTGAAGAAAGGTCCTACCTGTTTGCTTGCCTGCCTGCCTGCCTGCCTGCCTGCCTGCCTGCCTGCCTGCCTGCCTGCCTGCCTGCCTGCCTGCCTGCCTGCCTGCCTGCCTGCCTGCCTGCCTGCCTGCCTGCCTGCCTGCCTGCCTGCCTGCCTGCCTGCCTGCCTGCCTGCCTGCCTGCCTGCCTGCCTGCCTGCCTGCCTGCCTGCCTGCCTGCCTGCCTGCCTGCCTGCCTGCGTTAGCTTCATACTTCTATCTATACATGCCGTCTTGTGCAAAGTAAACTCAGGTTGGATTGCAACTTTACTTGAGAGGGCCCCTGCCCTGACTTTGTTTATGCCACATGGTCATGGACAAGGTGGCTGTCATATAGCCACATTAGCCACTCTGAAGAGTGGACCAACAAAAGCAACACAATCAAACATTAACACTCAACACACACATGCACACTCACGCACGCACGCACATAGGCATACACAGACACATACTAAGACACACACTAAAACAGCTTGGCTGTATGAGACTATGACATATCAGTTAATTGTGCATGCAGTAAGCATTGGAAAAGTTTGCTGATGGTGGCTATCAGTTCCAGGCTTGAAACTGGGACAGGGTTGCTGATCCAGGTAATATGCTGACCTGAATGTCAAGCTGATTGTTATGCAAATGACTAGCTGCATAAAGGTATATGCCAAAGAAGGCTTTCCTTTGCATTCATACTAATTCTCTAGCACGATATAGCTGTAATATTGTAGTGGATATTTAGAATAATTACACATGAAATCTTTGCTTTTGTGAACCTGAATAGTGAGCATGATCACAACTGTAAAACTGTTTAGCTATAGCTTCTTTACACTCTGTAATTAAAACTTACCTTATATGCTCATTGGTTGCAGAAACATGTGGTAACATGCTGTCTGGATCTTGCCATTGCAGTAGTCTCCACAGAAAAGTCTGGTACAATGATTATACATTAAGCTACTTGCAACACCTATAACTGAACCTTTCTTGTTTAGGTAGCTTTGCATGAACTCAAAAATTGGTTATTGCTAGAGTCCTGATTTTGATTTTAATGTACCGTGAATACAGAGTTGAGATGAAAGCCTACTTTATACACAATAAACTGTAAATAAAAATGTAATGATGTTGTCGAACCTATTTGTTGAAGAATTGTCCACTGCATTACTTCAAAAATAGTTGCATTCCTACATGGTATCAAAATATTTGACACAAGTGATAAGAGGTAGGTTTAGAGAAATTACTGGTTTGAGTATTATGGGAAGTGATGAAAAGAGAAATATAGTTTAGCCATATCACGGTCACTATATGTCAATATCTACAAGGATCGCAAAGTCATCATTTAACTTATCAGTTGATCATTGTAATGTCTTGTCTCTTATACATGGTATATGTTCTGTTGCATACCAGCAAGGCTCCCAGATTATATTCACATAAATCAAAGCTTGGATATGTATAGAGGCACACAATAAAGTCTTGTGAGGCCAAGAAAGCTGGTACACTACATCATGCAAATATTGACAGAAAGAAAAGACAAGCAATTTTCAAGCTCCATGGTCCTTTTTCCAAAGCATTAGAGCTGTAGCTGTGTTATAGCTGTGTTATAGCTGTCCCACTAGGTCAGATGTGCATCATTATCATTATAGCAATACTGATTGCTTACCACTTTTTTTCAGAACTTTTTTCACCCAGACTTTTGAGGGCTACACCCCTGCTTGACTGTTTTTGTATGAACAATTCAAATCTGTTCAAGCTAATGTATCTTCTTATGCATTCCAATATCCTATTCAATTTTCATTGCAATTTCAAAAACATATTGGTGGAACATGGTAAAAAAAAATTCAAGCCGAATGATTTTGTTATATGGATGAGAGTGTAAAAGTTAATTGAATACAAAAATAGGGGCGTGACTATTCAGTGGACTGGACTACTGGACTGGAACACTGGACTGGACTACTGGACTGACACATAATGGCTTTTGCACATTCTATGGTTGAATTTATGGAGTCTTGTTAGTACGCACTTTAGGGCACCTGCAGCCCACTTCTAAATGCTGAAGATTAACAGTGGAATATGCGAAAACTGTCTCCTAATTATTTTGCTACTGTTCATTATGCCATTGTACAGCACTTATTCCTTACCCTGGTGTGTAGTAATGCTGGCATAATGAACGGTACTGAAATACAGCTTTTGCATATTCCACACTGCTCGTCTTCCTTGTTGTCTTTTTTTTTTTTTTTTTCTTTCTTTTTTTTTCCCGGGCTGGATGGACTGCCCTTGCCTACCACCCCCAGCACAAAGAAAGCACGTGCTGGACAACTGAATAAAAAGGACCAGATTGCTGAAAGTTTAAAAGTCCCTGTGCTCATCAATGCGGCCCATCTCAGGAGAGGCATCAGAGGAGCGATGCGAGATGGACCTACTTCCACGTATGCACATTGTAGCTGACCGAAGTAGAGAAAAAGACAATGTGCATCGGATAAAAGCCAGAGTCTGACTGTAACTAGTAGAGCCGCGGCGAGATAGATGGTCAGCCAAACAACGGTAGAAAACTATTGCCTCCCTTCCCATACCTCCAGTGGTCGCAAACACAAGGGGAGTGAAGGAGGCCTGCTCAACCTCTGTGACACGGTCACCATACTCATGTTTCTTCTGTGCCTCATGACGTCGATACAAAGAGGGGACACTGGTGTTGCAGTAGCTCGGTGCATTAGGATGAAACATCCTTACGTCAAAAAAGGCACTTTGCCGCTGCCCCCAGAATCCCCTAGCATGTATGTCTGCCCTAGCCTCATCCTGACGGTTGGCAGTCTTAGGTGCAATGATCTCCCCAGTAAGTGGCTGTAAAGGTGGCTCAAGGGCCACACCATGACATGTCTTGGAAAGCCACTCTGCAGTGATGTTTCGCAAAGCATTGTGGCAAACAAATGTAAGGCCTCCATGTCTGCAAATCATAGCATGATCCGCAGAAAATGAGACCCCACAAACACAGTGACTGGGTATGTTCAGGAGCTTCCAGCCGTATCTAAGATGCAAGGCATCCCAAAATTCTTGCTTCATCAGATGGAATCCCTGCTCTGCTAAAGGCAATGCTGTCAGCCAGGCAGAAGCACCCAGTTCACTGTTCATGTCTTCAATGTTTAGAAGTGGGCTGCAGGTGCCCTAAGGTACTTACTACTAACAGGACTCCATAATCCAACCATAGAATGTGCAAAGTCCAGTAGTCCAGTCCCCAGTAGTCCAGTTCACTAAATAGTAATGCCCCAAATATAGAGATTGCTGAAAGAAACAAGAGTTAAACAAGCCAGCATGTTAAGCCATATGATGGAACACATCAAACCCATTAAAACCTAAGACTTGGAATTGTCACACACAGATCTCTATTCAGACTCTGAGTCAATAGATATGGTACTTACCCTGTCTGATGATGATACATATAATCATTGGGTAACTAGAAATGCTTAAAAGAGTACATTTGTACCAGAGCAATTGCAGTGTTTATCCATTCCTACATGACATTTAGAACTTATACCCATTAAGTGACAGTTCCAAGTTTTAGGCTTTAATGGGTTTGACCAGTTTAACATACTGTTTTTGTTTCTTTTATTTTTTCAGTGATCTCTATTTTAAAAGTACTTTTATACTAGTTTGTGTACTTTTTATGAATCCACTTATGGCTAAATGAGCTTTGGCTTGATTACATATGCTTATTGAGGGCTGATTATTGAATATAAGCTACATGCTGGACATGTTTAATTACAAGTACCACAGGTATCTTTGTTTTGTAATCTGCTATCATGCTATGCACAATGAAGTACTAGCACTTTACAGCTTTGATCTACATCTAACAATGAGCAGTATATATATAGTATGGCACTGACAAAATTCAACAATTAAAAACAATCTTTTATCAGCTGGTCTCTTCATCCGGTTTTAATAATATATCCAACAACCTCTGTGCAGATACGACAATTCATACAGTATGTTGTACACATTTCTGCTATCAAAATAATGTAAGGATCATATTGGAGCCTATAGGTACTCTACCTAACCTTGGATTGCATTCCTCCAACATACATAGGGTGCTCTTCTGATTGTTCCACTGTTCTTCAGTATATATATGATGGTATTGTTTTAAGGAAAAATTGAGGTATCTTTGTGTACCAATATTTAAAGGTCTTGCTGTGATAACATTGTATACAGTGCCAAGATGTTGTTACGGACCTGGTGTACTACCTTCATCATAAGCATTGTAGTGGATGTTGCAAGTGCAGTAAATTGTACCAACCAGTCTTACTGTTATGTTTCACCTGAAAACGGTTCATTTGCTGAACAAGTCATTGAAATTGCTGAACACCATCATAACAGGTCATTTACAGTATTAGTGCTTCCTGGAGATTATGTTTCCACTAATGGCAGTAATCTGTTATTCATAAACTTTCAGATTGTAACATTTAGAAAATATGAGACTGAATATTATACTGGTGATGCTGAAATACAGTGTCCTGAAGTTGCCCAATATGACCTTTAATGGTGTTGGCTTCAACCACTCATTGAAGATAAAAATTTCAGGATTAAGCTTCAGTAGGTGTGGAACTATAAGCTCAGGGCTTTATTTCAACAACACCGCTAATATACACATCTCTGATTGTTCATTCCATCATAATGTTGACAGTGGACTAGAGATTGTAAATGGTAACAGCATTACAGTTGTTAATTGTAGATTTTATTTCAATGTTGGCATGCAGCCAGATGACCCATCTTATTTACTACCAAGTCCATTACGCGTTAGTCGTGGTGCTGGTCTTTCATTGATTTTTGACCAGGCACATACCAAATTTGTAACACTAATAGGATGTAACTTCACAAATAACATTGCTTATAAAAACTCAGAGTATACTCCTTTAAATGACTTCAGACCATACAGTAACATTCCATTTGGAAATGGAGGAGCTATTTGTCTATACTTGTATAAAACAAGTAATGTCCACGTACATGTCTCCAATGGTAAATTTTATAACAACACAACAATACACCAAGGAGGAGGTATAGTAATGTTACTGTTTGATTCAGCCAGAAATTCTCTTAAAATATCTCAATGTGAATTTATTGGTAATAAAGCACTTGGTGAAGCCCTGAGATCGTACTCTAAAACTGTTAACATAACAGATTAGCCAGTTTTGTTAACTGCATTAATGCAAACTTTTCTTTAGTGAATTTTATCGACACTTCAAATTTTGATTCATACTTGAGAAATTTGAATTCATTCTGGTGGTTTTGGAGGTGCCATTGCAGTGAGTTTGCATGGCAGAGTAGAATATAACAAAGTTTTTGTAAAAAACTCAAACTTTTTAGACAATGTAGCAGTTTATGCTGGAGCTGTTGGTTTCCTTACCCGTCACATTTCAAATGTGGGCAATGGAGTTAATTCTAACCAGATGTTTGCAGATAAGTATGTATATGGGTTTTTGTCACATATGATTGTACACTACTTAGAGCAAACGTATATGCACTAATCAATAGTACATATCACAGTGTACATGTTTGTAACAACAAGGCTGGATCTAGCAGTATGGCTGGTATGGTTTTGGTCATACCAGTTTTGGACAGCTATTTAAAAAAAGTGCATTTACTATTAATAATGCATGCATGTGTGATTAACAAAATGCACTTGTGCAATCTATGGCGAACCTTGTGTCAGTTCAGAATTTGTCTTCATCAGTGGACTTGCATTTTGATTTGTCAGATATTCCCTTGAAGCCACACCAACCAACTAATTTTGCTTTTCTGAAAAGTCATTTTGACCGACCAAGGTAGTATATCGAATATGATCTTGTATTTGACTGTTTTCACATTATCACAATATTCACTAGTAGTTTTAAACATTAAAATTTGATGCTATAAGTGCTCCAGATGCCATTTGAAAGCACTAATTTTCAAAAATTGTCCTGGGTGGCATGCCCCCAGACCCCCTAGATTTAGCTGCTATGCAGCTGTGTTGCCTTCAGCAACAGCTGTTTATAGTCTACTCAGATGGTCTGACCACCATTCAAGTGCTAGATCCGGCCCTGAACATATCCAAAATGCTTACTACATATTATAGTGGTACTCCAACATGCAGGAACATTCCTACTTTGTTAAATTGGTTTTGTATTGTCAGGGGTGGATCCAGACTTTTAAAAGGGGGTTTCCTGGAGCATGATACTTTTTAACTGCCTAGTAGTAATACTCAATCACTCCCCAGTCCCCAGCAATGTTTCACTGTTCAGTCTTACCGTATAGGCCTTCAGAAATTCAATGGAAGGCTTTAGAAGTAGCTGTAACAGTAAAAGAATATCTTTTACAAGTTTAAAAATTAGAAATGTTAAGTTCAGTTAGGGATCATAGAAAAAAAAGTAGGGAAACAAGGGAGGTTGCCTACACCTACATGCAGATATACTAGTGAAGATTTAATCCCTAATTCAGTCTATACCGCAAGACCAAGATTGAATTAGGGATTAAATGTTCACTAGTATATCTGCATGCAGGTGTAGGTGACCCCTACTTTTTTTTTCTATGATCCCTAATCGAACTTAAAATTCCTAATTTTTCCTTAAAATTGTTTGTTTACTTTTTGTAACATTATTAAGACTGGTGAACCGGCCCACACATACTGCAGGATGGTGCCAGAATTAGCTATGTTCAGCCCGTTACACTGTGTTACAAATGAAGAACAGTGTTAGAATCGTCTCTGCAATCAATCCAGTCACCACGGAAAATACGGACGATTTCCATTTACATAACGTATGTAGGGAAGCCATGCATCGTGCTAACACGAATTGACACCTTAGGCTGTCAGCAAAAAGAAATGGGACGCAAAGGAGGAAAAGGTAAGTCCATGATGTGTGCATTGTATGTACTGTGGTATGCCAAAAGGCATGTCTCTGGATGAAGCAACGTTGAACAGTGAAAAAATCAAGTCCATAGCCTTAGCTGTTATCGAGTTATGCTTGCCTGAAGGCAGGCAGGCAGTCAGGTAGGCAGGCAGTAGAAACTTCCATTGAATATATGTATTTTAATTTTGTAACAATTTATTGGAAGCCTTTAGGATCGTACTGAAGGCACTTTTGGGCTTGGTTATACCTAACCAATACTGCCAAGGTGCCAGGATGGAGTTGTGAAGCTGGTTTTTGGTTTGGTTATCTTCATGATAGCAGATGTATAATGTATAGATGTAGCTAGGCCGCTCGAGCTAGGTTGGCAGTCGTAACGGTCTGCTAGTCTAACCATTTAGTACTTGTGTGTTACATGGACTAGCTACAACTGAAATGAGCACAAAGTGTAGCCATGCCAACAGCAAGAGTTAGATTCTATACCAGAGCATGGCACTACTGGTTGTAGCGATGGACTCTGACTTTGTGATGTTGTGTAGAATATTATCAAGTGTAGCTAAGTATTTGTTTGTATTTGAAAGGTAATTGCTATTGCTACATAAACTGACTATCCTAGAACGCATTCACAATGTATCCTAGCATGCATATATGATACGTACCTGGCAGGGTAGTGTTGGCATGGACCCAGCTTTTATATATTGATTGCATAGTTCGTGCTGTCACACCATTATGTAAGTGCTGTAGGGTTATAGAGGTAATGTGAATGTGTGTATGAGGTATCTTCATACTATATAACTTACCTGGCAATGGATTTGGAGAATGTGGTCACCGGAAATGTGGTCACCGGCAGTGTGGTGCAAGTTAATTACATCTCTGCACTGGACTATATTCATAAGTAAATTTTCATTAAGCACCCATAGTTTATTTTCTGTATTATACAAATTTGATAATGTGTCTTTTGTTGCCACTTTGCATGTTAGCATTGTAGCTTCTAAGCTCATGGCTTCTAAAGATGAAGCATTCCATTCGCTACATATCTAGATCAAGGAAATGTTATAAAATACAGTAGAAATAAAAAAAAGACATGCACATGTAGAGTTCTTGTAGATCTGGTTACAAAAGTATTGAAATTTACAAGTATATATGATTTCTACAGCATGTAGTTACATACTCCTACCAAGATGAGCCTTATCTAGGCTACCATATAGATTTAAAATGGAGACTGTGTTAATTGAATGCTCAAATTTTCACAGCCACATTCCATAAATTGGATAGTAAATTTTCATCATGAGCACTGTAACAGTAATTATCGACTATATGCACTACTTCATGTCCATGTTACCAGCCTGCACATGCAACGCCCTTCCATAACATACTTATTTGTTCAACTTATTATGGTTTCCATCCCATATACACAGAGTTGCATGCTATAGAGCAATTCATCTCTTTACAAGGTTGGCTTGTTAAAGATGGTAGAATGGTGGGAGATAGTATGAAACTAAGAGAATGTATCATAGGATTATGCCACCAGGCCCAATAATGGGGTGCTAATAGCTTTGATGTCACTGGTCCAGATGAAAACAAATGTTCCAGTTCTGAACCAGTAGCACTCTTATGGCTTAAACTATCAGAATGGCAATAACTCTCCTAATTACATATGTGAATAGATTAGAACCAGAAGTCAATGGTGTATTAGTACAGGATTCATAAATGCTAAAATGGAATTTTGATTTGTGTGTAAAGGAGGCCTTGTTTTGCTTATTAATCCAGTCACATGTATGTAGTAGGGTACTCAAACAAAATGTTATCTTAAAGATGCTGCCTTTATATATTTTATGCAATAGAAATATTTTTTTTTAAATTATGTGTCTGATGCCAAAACTGCGTTTACTATCATTTTTAAACCACAAAGTAGGAATTTCAGCCTGCTTGTTAGCCTGCCAGTCAACCACAGCTGGAAAGCTAGAGGCTAAAATGTGTAGTTCACAGCCACTATTTTGTGGCACAAAAACAAACTCACATGTGGCATTGCTGATACATATCTGGCCTCAATACTTTATACTGTTTCTCATCTCCTGTTGTCATCGCTATTCATACAAGGAAGCCATACTGAGGTATTCATTTTTCATGTCTATGCTTTTCCTTATAGACACCGCAAAATTATTTGAAGCTGTTATACAGTGTTTTGAATGTCGGTTGTCACCCTGGCCAGTCGTACAAAAATTCTGAATGGGGCTCACATGAAAAGTAACCAATGATATGGCAGCCAGATTTTTTCAAATTATTATGGAGTATCTGATTGGCTGTTTTTTCGCGTGATAATTACCAGCGAAAGGAACAACTGTTGTGCAATTTACTTACCACTTATAACCAACAATTTTACTACAAAAAAAACACAAGTACGTGCTTAACATGAGATTCAGATATTGCAATCAGTGAAATCGAAACAACTACATCAATAAAGCAACCATTCTAACACAATCTTTAGGTATTCTAATAGAGCAGCCAATGGTATATATACTAGCTATAAAAAGTTAACAAATTAATGTATTTGAAAATCATGCATAGTAGGGACTCTAGTGTTGAAAAGTAATAAAACATGCAGGAGACATGGTGATAATCATAAAGCTCTATGCCTATTTTGATGCTAATCAAATTATCACTACTAGCCAAAGCAGGGATACTTCCCACATATAGCTGTACAGTCATGTCTCTTGTTTTACTATTTAGCACATCAATCCCTAAAAATATATTATGCTGCTTAACTTTGTGTATACTTAGCCTACAGTTATATGAACAAAATGTCAATAAGAAACTGGTATGCTACCTTCTTCATAACTGTTGTGATTAATGTTGTGAGTGCAGTGCATTGTACCAACCAGTCTCACTGTTATGTTACTCCTGAAAATGGATCATTTGCTGAACAAGTTATTGAAATTGCAAAACATCATTCCAACGGATTCTTTACAGTTATAGTACTTTCTGGAGATTATGTTGCCACCAATGGTAGCCGCATGTGCTTTGTTAATTTTGAAAATGTCGTATTTAAGAGTTATCTAACTGATGCAGATGATGTTCATATCCAGTGTCCTGAACTTACTGATACTGTGTATAATGGAGTCTGCTTTGTGAATTCTTCTAATATTGTAGTTTCAGGTATAAGTTTTAGCAGATGTGGAACTATAACTTCCGGTTTATTTTTTATTGACAGCACCAACATACTGGTATCATATTGTTCTTTCCATCACAATATTGATAGTGGACTAGAGTTTATAAACGGAAATAACATAACAATTACTGAGTGTAAGTTCTACTATAATGTTGGATTGCAGCCTGACGATACGTCTAATTTACTTGTACAACTAGTTAATGTTAGCCATGGTGCTGGCCTTGTACTAACTTTTAAAGAACACAATAGCACTTCAGTAGCAATCAAAGGATGTAATTTCACAAACAACATTGCTTATAAAAGTAGTGACTATAATTCTTCAAGTGATACGAGACCTTATGGTGTTATTCCTTTTGGAGGTGGAGGGGCCATTTATATTTATCTGCATCAAGTGAACAGTGTGCACCTAAGAATTTCTGACAGTAAGTTTCACAACAACACAGCAATACATCAAGGAGGAGCCATAATAATGTTACCTGTCAATTCAACCAATAACACACTGGACATATCACGATGTGAATTTGTGGGAAATAAAGCACTTGGCGGTCTACTAAGATCACATAATGAGGCTATTAATGGCACAGATGTGGATTGGTTTGTTGATTTGGTTAATACAAAGTTGTCTATGATAGATTATATTATCAATTTTAATGATGACATTTCATTTCTCAGCTTTTTATTAACTGGTGGTTTTGGAGGTGCAATTGCTGTGGGTCTGCATGGTACAGTGGAGCGCAACACACTTCGTGTAAAGGATTCACTGTTTTCAAACAACTCTGCTGTATTTAGTGGTGGGGGTATTGGCTTTCTTGTTCGTGATCTACTGTCAAATGTAGAGGATGGAGTTGATTCAAATCAACCAATCATAGAGAAGTATGGTATATGCAGTACTTCTGTTTTGTTTTTTTTATATGCACCTGTATTAATTATATTGCTGTTCATACAGAAACAGCTAAGCTGTAAAAACAGGGTGAGGTCTTCAAAAGTCTTGAGTGAAAAAAGTTGTGAAGTCAAAGGTGGTGGCCAAGAAATAGCTGCAATGATGTTAATGACAATCAATTTTAATAGTGCATCCCTGGCCATTATTAAAATTAATTGCAGCCATTTTTGGCTGCCACTTTAACTGTTACACCCAGGCTGTTGAAGGCTACGCTGTGTTTTTTACAGTTTAGCTGTTTGTGCATGGAGTTCACTTCTTTTTGGATTTAAATACCCCAAAACCAGTCATAAACTGGTTTTGGAACTTGAATGTTTCTTCTCATCCACAAGCACAATGATGATTATGATGATTCTGATGATTCTGGAAGACTGAAGTTACAATAGTATCACATTGTAGATTTTATTTGTCCCTTGTGTTATTTAAATACCTAATAAAGTACACATTTTTGAGAAGGTACACATTTTTGAGAATTTCTAATTCAACACACATAGAACAATTTATATTCTCTCTATACTGGTAGATCTACAAAATTATGAACTTTATTATTGTGTTCTTTTATAAGAAGTGAGCTGAGCAGCTGACAATGCCAGTTCTGTAGGTAAGGGTTTGGGAGTGGTATGAAATTCACTTGTTTGAGCTTTGGACAACTTTTTGTCAATGTTTTTAGTGCACTACTCTGTGACTGTTCTGTTTCAGTATTTTGATCCCCACAATTTTATGTGAATGTTGTTATTTCCTCGTAACTCTGTAGCTCTCACTGTGATTTCTTTTAAACTACCAAAGATTTGAGCTATGATAGTAACCTATACACAGACCATTTTTTCTGCCATTCCCTTATGTGGTTTACCCTGCATATGTGAAGAAATTATTTATGCAAATAATTATCCATAACTTGGTGAATGTTTAGCAGATCCACACTAGCCTTGGTATGTGAACTCATTTCAATATTTCCTTAATGTATGCCAAATTTCACGGCAATCAAGTTGCGCATTTGTGTTTTAAACTGGTTTTTGTATAGTGTGTAAAAAGAAGTAAAATTAAGCCCCAGAAAAACGAATAGAAACTTTCAGGGCTTGTATTTCTCAAATGCATAAAATGATTTTGCTGAAATGTGGAATGTGAGGTTCTGAAGGTGGCAAGCAGCTGTAATACAAAAAATTGTGTGTATTTGAGAAGAGACCAGGGAGCTATGCATTTGTAAAAAGCCCACCTTTTTCTTCCTATCAATACATATACCCAAGGTGTGGCACACCGACTTACTTGGCCACATGACACATAACTGTATGTCTTGATTGCTGTATTTGACTGCAAGATACACTAGAAATATTTTGTGCCTTTTAGTTGTGTATTCAGGTTCAATTTTGCATTTCGTACTGGATCAGCAATTGCAGTCTCATCATATGCTCGTGTAGATCGTGGTAGCTTGCCTGTACACATAATAAACTGGTGAGGTTGCTTTTGTGTTGTACGTGTCTTACTAAATGTACCTCTCTTTTTTCTTTTAGTACATTTGTGTACAATACTAATGATTTTACCCTGACACGTACACCAATATTGCAAGCATTTAGGTTTCAAGGTACTGTATTTGGGTTTCGTTTTCCAATAAAATTTAGTGGCAGCAATGACTTTCTATCAAATATGGGTGGAGGAATAAATGTGAATCATGCTTCAGTTACCATCAGTGGCAAAACTGAATTTTCCAATAACATAGGAACTTCCTTTGGTGGTGCACTGAGAATAGGAGAGCTATCCTTGGTTAGCCATTGTTAAAAATGTTTGCTTGATTTTTTTAACGCATGATATTGATAGCTCCATGTCTTGCCAAATGCCACTTTAACTTTTGTCAACAACAGTGCTTTTGATTTTGGAGGAGCTGTTGCTGTAGACCGCATCGGGGAAATGGATGATTCTACTAAAACATTAAACCATTTCTGTTTTATTAACTACAACATCGGTGGTGAACATGAATATGATCCTTTCAACTGGAATGTGAGAATTTTAATAAATAGTACCAGTCTGGGAAAACCAGTCTTATTGCCTATTTAAAGAAAATGCAGGATGTTGGTGGTCACTTTGGTGCCACCCTAAGGCTTCCAATAGGCATGTTTAGTGCCATAATGTCTGATGATTTACAATCAGACAGTAACCGGTCAATATCCAATTATTCACCTTCCAATAACCGGTTTTAGTAAACTCTGCAGGCTCACAGCACTAATGTTGACTCTACCAAGAGAACTCCAAAAAAGGTTAGAAGCAGGGGCCAGAAGCGGGAAAGGAACTGTTTAAAAATTAAAAAGGAAGGTGTACGGATGAATTGGGCCGAATTATGAGCCATTCAGGTCTCAAAACTGGCTGAAATGAAAGGGAATTTACAACACAGGTCTTTATTCAACACCACGGAGCTGTTACAGTACAGCCACACACAGCCATCCCCAGGCCAGCCAGAGCTCCATTGGGGCCCCAGGCTGCTTGCACAGATTGCCACTGTGCTTGGGAAAAGCAGCGAAAGCAGACAACTCAATTAAGTCTAGCTGATTCTGGTTATGAAATTTGATAGTGTATTTATGTAGCTTGTGTTCTTGATGAAAAATCAAATCTGCTGTCATGGGCAATAAGACTGGTTTTCCCAGACCCAGCCAGTCACATATACTTTTAAAAATTTTTCTAGGTAAATTTTACCCTTAAAAATAACACGGTTACAAGCATGAATGGACATGGTCAAGTTCTCTATGCTTTCGATATCACCAGATGTGTTACACCACAGTTGACTTCAGAGGGTGCTTCTCTTGTCTACATTTTTAATCTGTTTGATTTTAAGTAAGTAATATATTTTCAGTTTTGTATACTTTAAGTTCAAACTGTATTCATACTTATAGGTAATGGTAAAACAATAATTGTCCTCCATTTCAGCAAATGTACAGCTGAACCCTAACCCATCCCTATACTATGAGTCTCCTAGTATTTCAACCTGCAATAATTTATCTCCTAACAAACTAGTTTAGTTGTAATGCCTTTAATGCTTATGACTGCAGCTAGATAGCTAACCTTAGTTTTTGGAGCATATTTATTGAGGCCAGAGCATTTTATGAAGTCTGTGGCTGCTAAAGTTACTTCAGTACATTTTTTTTCTTTTCCTGTAGAAACAGTAGTAAAGAACGGTATATTGAAACAGCCCCACATGAACTGATAGTAGTAAGTGCATTATGAATCTACACATTGTATTCACATAGTAATTAGATCATGTGAGCATGCATAGTTTCCCTTGTCTTTTCATTATTACATGCCATGTGGATTGATTGTAGAGTACATTTAGAGTTTGTCGTATTATGTGGTACGGTAACATGGTATATTAGGAACCAAGAAAGTTAGCACTTTATCTCAAAAATGTTGATCAGAAACCTGCATCACAATACGGTGCCTTTTCAGTATTGGTTATGTATATATATCAAGACACCGGCCCAAGAAGCCGGCGCGCCTCACCGTGAGTATATTAACAGGAAGAAATAAACTCAATTTTCACACCTATGTAGCTCTGTGATCCATAATCCGATTGGAACCAAATTTGCTAGAGAAGTGCCGGCCAGTTAGGGGAGTCTACATACCAAATTTGAAGAAAATTGCTCCAGCCATTTCCGAGATACAAGCGAACAAAATTTCATTTAATTTCTTTGTTTTTTTCTTCTGCTTCTTCACTTCGCAAAATCCGCCATAAAACATGAATGTGTACTCCAATCAGGCTGAAATTTGGCACACTTAATGGGCTCATTAAGACGGATCTCAGAACCAACTTTGGTAGGAATCTGATGAACATTCATGGAGTTATAACCGATTATTTGTGTAAAATAAGGTTGAAGGTCTGTCACGCCCACAGGGTAACCCCATGGAGGAATGAGTTGAAAATTGCTATATAGATGGAGTAACCATCATAGGAGTGCCTTTTGTGGTTTGAAAGGAATCGAGATAAAGACCATGGAGATATGACACAAAACCCAACTTGTGTCACAATAATTATTATGCAATCGATTTTTATTTATTTTTATTTATTAATGCTTTACAGCACAAGTGCTGAAGGTCTGTAGGACACCTGGTCCTACAGCCTGCTCAAAGACATTAGATACTAAGACATTAGCTACTTAAGGTGTGTTTGAAAAGTTGCAGAAAGGAGAAAAAAAATCCATGGCTGGACCTAGGTAGCCTCAAACCTGCAGCCATCCGATTTACGCTCGAACGCTTACAGGAGTCTACCAGGCAGTCAGGATGTTTTCTCCTTGATATTTTCATGTAATTATATCCATAGGAATTCTAGAGAGTGACTCATTATCTCTAAGTACCCCAAGCAGAACCAAGTGGACACTAGTTTATTTATTAATGCTTTACAGCACAAGTGCTGAAGGTCTGTAGGACACCTGGTCCTACAGCCTACTCAAAGACATTAGATACTAAGACATTAGCTGTACTTAAGGTGTGTTTGAAAAGTTGCAGAAAGGAGAAAAATCCATGACTGGACCTAGGTAGCCTTATGAATAAAAAAACCACAGACCACCAAACAGAAACTCAGAATATATGGAAAACCTTTGTCAAGCACTGCAAAACATCTGCCTGACTAACCCAGACACTCCAATCTGGATTGCTGGTGATATAAGCGTACCAAATGTAGAGTGGGAAAGCCTCTGTGTTGTCAATAATGCTTATCCTATCGATCTTTGTGAAAAGTTTACTGAATTTGCATTAAACCATGGCTTCACACAAGTAGTACAATGTCCAACAAGAAGAGAGACATCTTGGACATATTTCTAACAAATAGACCCTCTCTAGTGAGCCATTGTGATACTATTGCTGGAATCAGTGATCACGAAGCCATCATTGTTCAATCATCAATCATAGCCACTTTACAACCAACACAACGCAACATCCATTTATGGTCTAAAACAGATATTCAGGGCATGAAAAACACCGCTTAAATCTCTGCAATGCTTTCTTGGAAAATAATTCTTTATCTACCAACATTGATGTGCTATGGGAACAATTCAAAGACGTATGCTCAGAATGTCTTAATTACGTTCCATCCAAATCCATAAATTTAAATAGCAAGAAGAAACCTTGGATATTATCTCAACACATCCAACAACTATCCCGCAAAAAAAAATAACAGCATTTGTACAACTTGGCAAAGTTATCACAATCCCCCAATCACTGGCAAGCTTATTACAAATTAAAGAAAGAGGTCCCGAGCACATGTTGTACAGCTTACGCCAATTACATGTTATCCTTAGTTGAGAATGGACACATCACAAAAAAACTTTAGTCTTATATTAAAAGTCAAAGAAAGGATAACAGCGGTATTCCACCACTATCTCAAAATGGGTCAGTGCATACAGGCCCACATCAAAAAGCAGAAATCCTCAACAATTATTTTTCATCTGTTTTCAGTGACAAAAAAATCTACAACGCCACCAACCTTGGAAGAGTCTACTATTTCAGTTATTGCTCCAATCAATATTGATATGCATGGAGTAAAGAGGTTATTAGATAACTTAGACTCTCACAAAGCCACTGGTCCAGACAATATATCTACACAACTGCTGAAACAGCTCAGCCCTGAGCTTTACCCTGTGCTCACAATGATTTTTCAAGCCTCTTTGCAGCAATGTCAAGTGCCAACAGATTGGAAAACAGCAAACATCGTCCCTGTCATAAAAAAGGCAACTGTAGTACTCCTAGTAATTACCGACCTATATCACTAACCAACGTCTGCTGTAAACTACTTGAACACATCATTTATACACATATTTTCTCTCACCTTAACTCTCATCAAATACTATGTGATAATCAACACGGTTTTAGACAGGGGAGATCCTGCGAAACTCAATTACTCCTCACCATTGACGACTTGGCAAGAAACCTAGACAATAACCTGCAAACTGATGTAATTTTCTTAGACTTTGCCAAGGCTTTTGACCATTCCTGTTTACTGCACAAACTTGATCATTATGGCATACGTGATAATCTTCTGTCCTGGCTAGAAAACTTTCTAACTCAAAGAACTCAATGCATTACCGTAGAAGGACATTACAGCTCTACAACCAACATCACCTCAGGCTCTGTCCTAGCTCCTCTACTGTTCCTGTGTTTTATAAATGACCTACCAGAGGACATTAAAAGCAGAATACAACTTTATGCTGACGATGTACTCCTGTACTCAACAATCACAACACCAGATGATTGTCACCAGTTACAAGGTGACTTGCACACCCTAGAACAATGGGCTAAAAAGTGGAACATGATATTTAACCCTTCCAAATGTGAGTTTCTTAAGAGTTACCCTATAGAGAGATCAGGTAGAAACAAATCATCTTTTATAGAGTTCAGCTACAAACAAATCACCCTGTAGAAAGTTCAATTACAAGCAAATACTTGTAACTCTAGATAGTTCAGCTAGAAACAAGTCACCCTGTAGAGAGATCAGCTAGAAACAAGTCATCCAGAGATCAGCTAGAAACCAGTCACCCTGTAGAGAGATCAGCTAGAATAAGTTATCTTGTAGAGAGTTCAGCTACAAAGAAACCATCATGTAGAGAGTTCAGCTGCAAACAAATCACCCTGTAGAAAATTCAGCTACGAACAGATCACCCTGTAAAGAGTTCAGCTAGAAACAAGTCATCCTGTAGAGAGATCAGCTAGTAGGATCACCTTGTAGAGAGTTCAACTACAAACAAATCACCCTGCAGATAGTTCAGCTACAAACAAGTCACCCTGTAGAGAGATCAGCTAGAAGAAGTTACCTTGTAGAGAGTTCAGCTACAAAGAAACCACCATGTACAGAGTTTAGCTGCAAACAAATCACCCTGTAGAGAATTTAGCTACTGTGTAAACAAGTTACCCTGTAGAGAGATCAGCTAGAAACAAGTCACCTTGTAGAGAGATAAGCTAGAAACAAGTCACCCTGTAGAGAGATCAACTAAAAACAAATCACCTTGTAGAGAGTTCAGCTGCAAACAAGATCACCCTGTAGAGAGTTCAGTTACAAACAAATCACCCTGTAGAGAATAATTGACATGTAATAAATATATGTATTATATATATATATATATATATATATAATTTGTACATTTACTAATAAAATCAGAATTAGTTAGAGTATTTAAAATCTGTTTCATCTTTTTTCCTTTCTCTTCCTGTGGTAAAGAAAAATAATAAAAAGTCCCAAAGCCGGCCATAGGCCGGCTTTGGGGTATACAAATACAAAAAGAAGTGAAATCTAATCCAAAACAGCCAAGCTGTAAAAAAAGAGTGCGGCCCTCAAAAAGGCTATGGTGAAAAAAGTTGTGAAATCCAAGGTGGTGGCCAAGAAATGGCTGTGATGGTAGGTTAATGGTAAAAAATTTAATAACAACAATTCAGGTGAATTTGGTGCCAAGACCAAGTGGCACCAAATTCACCTGAATCGTCATTATTAAAATTTTTACATACCATTAACCTACCATCACAGCCATTTCTTGGCCGCCACCTTGGATTTCACTTTTTTTTCACCATAGCCTTTTTGAGGGCCGCACTCTTTTTTTTACAGCTTGGCTGTTTTGTAGGGACCCGCCGATTATGCTCATGATTTTACCTATTATGCTATGCTGCACTGCTCAAAAATTCACCTATTATGCTTAAATCAATGCTCAATATTTACCTATTATGCTCGATTATGCTCAATTAGTTCATATGCTTTGCTACTAGTTTAACACTGTATAGAAAAAAAATGAGTGGCTGGAGCATAAATAATAAATTCTTGCTGCATGTAAGAGAAAAGATCGATATACTCTAATAAAACAGTCAGTTTGATGATTGTTCTATTAGAGTTACTGACTGCTCTATTAGAGTATATCGATCTTATTTGCATTTGTCATTTTTGCAGCAAGAATTTATACTATCGTACAAATATTAACCTATTATGCTGGCATTATGCTCAATGCTTTAAGGTACCTATTATGCTCAAAATTATGCCAGCATAATCGGCGGGTCCCTACTGTTTTGGATTATATATATATACACCAAGCACAAAATTTCCTTCATTATGATCCAAAATGCTTCCAGTATAGGTTGCTGATTTATTCAATGGAATTTTATACTGACTGATCAGTGGAATTTTATACTGACTAGCTAATTTCCTTCCTGCCCTGATGTCTTTGGACAAGCATACCTCAATAACAGTGAAGACTATGAGCTTGATTTTTTCACTGTTGGAAATCAACAGGTGCTTTTGGCATACAATAGTACATATAATGCACCCATCATGGACTTACCTTTGTTCTCCTTTGTGTCCCATTTCTCTGTTGACATTGCAAGGCATTGATTTATAGTTGCATATGATGGTTTCCCTATGTTTGTAAATGTAATCATCTGTTACAGTAGTCCCTGGATTGATTACAGAGGCACTTCTCATGCTGTTCTTCATTTGTAATGCTATGTAACAGGCTGAACATAGCTGAAAACAAAACGTAATGGTCACTTCACTTTTCCAGCAATTGATAGTCAGAGTGACCATTCAGACAAAAATGTTAAGTCTGGTATCATTCTTTATTTTAATGCAGCATGCACCGCATGGTTCACCAGTCATAATTATATTATAAAATAAGTAAACAAACAAGTACAAGGAAAGCAGAAAGAAAGCTAGAATTTAAGTTCAAATAAGGATCAAAGAAATAAAAACTGGTGTAACAAGGGAGATTATACAGAACACTCTACACGGTGGTTTCTTTATAACTGAACACTCTACAAAGTGAATTCTTCTAGCTGATATTTCTACAGGGTGATTTGTTTGTAGCTGAACTCTCTACATGATGGTTTCTTCGCGCAGCTGAACTCTCTACAAGGTAACTTCTTCTAGCTGATGTCTCTACAGGGTCACTTGTTTGTAGCTGAACTCTCTACATGGTGGTTTCTTTGCAACTGAACTCTCTACAAGGTGACTTCTACTAGCTGATCTTTCTACAAGGTGATTTGTTTATGGTTGAACTCTCTACATGATGGTTTCTTTGCAGCTGAACTCTCTACAAGGTAACTTCTTTAGCTGATGTCTGTACAGGGTGAGTTGTTTGTAGCTGAGCTCTATACAAGGTAACTTTTTAGCTGATCTCTGTACAAGGTGATTTGTTTGTAGCTGAACTCTCTACAGGTGATTTGTTTGCAGCTGAACTCTCTACATGATGGTTTCTTTGTAGCTGAACTTCCACAAGGTAATTTCTTCTATCTGATCTCTGTACAGGGTGAATTGTTTGTAGCTGAACTCTCTACAAGGTAACTTCTTCTAGCTGATCTCTCTATACAGGGTGATTTGTTTGTAGCTGAACTCTCTACAGGTGATTTGTTTGTAGCTGAACTCTCTACATGGTGGTTTCTTTGTAACTGAACTCTCTACAAGGTGACTTCTTCTAGCTGATCTTTCTACAGGGTGATTTGTTTGTAGCTGAACTCTCTACAAAGAACTTCTTCAAACTGATCTCTGTACAGGGTGAATTGTTTGTAGCTGAACTCTCTACAAGGTAACTTCTTCTAGCTGAACTCTCTACAGAGTGATCTTTTCATACCTGAAACTCTCTCCAGGGTGATTTGTTTGCAGCTAAACTCTCTACATGATGGATTCTTTGTAGCTGAACTCTCTACAAGGTGACTTCTACTTGCTGAACTCTCTACAATGTGAATTGTTTGTAGCTGATCTCTCTACATGATAGTTTCTTTGTAGCTGAACTCTCTACAAGGTAACTTCTTCTAGCTGATCTTTCTACAGGGTGGTTTGTTTGTAGCTGAATTCTCTACAGCGTGATTTATTTGCAGCTGAACTCTCTATAGGGTGAATTCTTCTAGCTGAACTCTCTACAGGGTGACCTTTTCGTAGCTGAACTCTCTCCAGGGTGATTTTTTTCAGCCGAACTCTCTACATGATGGTTTCTTTGTAGCTGAACTCTCTACAAGGTGACTTCTTCTAGCTGATTTCTCTACAGGGTGATTTGTTTGCAGCTGAACTCTCTACATGGTGCATAGTTTCTTTGTAACTGAACTCTCTACAAGGTGACTTCTAGCTGATCTCTCTACAGAGTGATTTGTTTCTAGGTGAACTCTCTACAGGGTGACTTGCCTGTAGCTGAATTGTCTATCAGATTAACTGGTTGTAGCTGAATTCCGTACAGAATAACTTGCAATGTAATATAATTCTTTAATGAAGTAAGTTATAAAGGTAGCCGAATGCTCTATTAGGGTGACTGTTCTATTAGAGTATCTCGATCTCGCATTTGCAACACGTAGTTGGCTTTCGAATCATGACTTAGTGGTTTGTAATTCGATTCTTCTGTACTACTGTAAGGACCTTCTATGATGATTATTCCAGCTACACACCGATTTTCAGCTCATTGCTCTAAGCGGTTTGCCTGGTAGGCGTAAAAACTAATAGCTTTTTTATTCATAAATATCGATTGCGTAATTGTGACACAAGTTGGATTTTGTGTCATATCTCCATGGTCTTTATCTCGATTCTTTTCAAACCACAAAAAGGCACTCCTATGATGGTTACTCCATCTACATAGCAATTTTCAACTCATTCCTTCAAGGGGTTTACCCTGTGGGCGTGACAGACCTTCGACCTTATTTTACGCAAATAATCGATCATAACTCCGTGAATGTCCATCGGATTCCTACCAAAGTTGGTACTGAGATCCGCCTTAATGAGCCCTTCAAGTGTGCCAAATTTCAGCCCGATTGGAGCACGAATTCGTGTTTTATGGCGAATTTTGCGAAGTGTGCGAAATGAAGAAGAAAAAAACAAAGAAATTAAAACGAAATTTTGTTCGCTTGTATCTCGGAAATGGCTGGACCGATTTTCTTCAAATTTGGTATTTAGACTCCCATAACTGGCCAGCACTTCTGTAGCAAATGTGGTTCCAATCGGATAAGGGATCACAGAGCTACATAGGTGTGAAAATTGCGTTTTCTTTCTTCCTGTTAATATACTCACGGTGTGGCGCACCGGCTTCTTGGGCTGCACGACACACTATCGTGTGTCTTGATAATGGCTGTTGCATTGTTAAAATTTATTAATATTAACATCATTGCAGCCATTTGTTGGCCGCCACCTTTGATTTCACAACTTTTTTCACCCAGGCTTTTTAAGGCTGCACCTTTTTTCACAGCTTGACTGTTTTTGTGCGTATATATATATCATGACCCACAGTAGTGGTTCATAATAGAGATTGTCTATGTTTTTTTCCAAAATCTTAATAGAACACTCAACTAAACACCATCTTATAAACATTTTCCAACCTCAAAAGAAGCCTTAGAAGTTAATTTGGAAGAATTTTAGGTCCAGTATCAAAGATAGAGTCAAAAGGACTTGATAAAAGTACTTTTTTAAAGAACTGAAATCTGCCATTTTAAGCCATCTTCTTATTATTCTTATTATTACTAGGACCGCGTCATATACAACCAAGTACATACACCAATGTGACAGCCCCCTGGTGAGGCTATTAGGTTGTAAAGCAATATGTCACAGTAGTGACAGATACAACATAATAGTGGCATCGTAACTAAAGGCCACCAGTAGCTAAGTGCCAGTACATTATTGGTGTGGTAATGGCACTGTGATGTGTGCACAGTAGCTATATGTATGCAAAACATACAATACATTATTGCAGTATTGTATGCAGCAATACATTATAGGCAACATCACCAGATAAAAATTATTAGCCAATATACAGCACAGTATCAACATCAACTAGAGCTAAATAAGGTTCATCAGTGGTGTAGCAATGGGACAGTAACGGGTGACACACTATAATTATGCATACACAACTTGAGGAGATAACTACACAATACTGTAGGAGTATGCAAGCCAGATGAACCAGATAAAGGAAGACAGCCAAGCCAGCCAGAGCCTAGTAGTTAAACCAGGTGAAGGCAAAAAAGATTAAGCACGTATTGAATATCCTGACACCAACACAAAGGACGTTTGCCATGCCAGCTGCACAAGATAAGATTGTTTACTTGCATTTTATATGTAACTGTATTGTAAAGAGCGTGGCATGTGTTTTAATGTTGTCTTGTATTGTTCAGTTTTAATTACATATTTTATGTGAATGAATCCACTGGCAGCTGGCATGGAGACTTGAGATGTTACAAACATAAAAACTTACTTGTAATCTTCTTGTTTACGAGTAAAGTGGCCTCTGGCTCTCCTGCAGTCATTCCACGGACATTTGCTAATCTTCTCCTTCACGCAATCTGTAATTAAGCAAAAGTGTGGTACTGGACGTTATATAGAATTACACATATAGTCAGGTTATCAGCACGAACAGGCGCAACAATTATATGGTTGTGCCTTCGTTCACAGGCAAATCTATCCCCGGTTAGTTCATGTCTCTAGACCTCATAGTTTTCGAGAACATTAATTATTATTTTATTTATTTGTTTATGACATAATTTTAACCGCATTTCGTATTATCTTTAGTATTTGGTTGTATAACCTGCTAGGCCCAGGGAAAATATAACCAAATACAATCACAGGCCTGTCAAGTCACATGCATTGAACCTTTTTCTCACACTCACACGCACACAGTCATCAATCTCACATAATTCATAGGTCTCCTCAGCAGTGGGTGCTTCTTAATGCTAGCAATGAAACCTTCTAGGTGTGCATTATTTAGAGTAAGAGGTACTGGTGTCATGTGATCAGTTGATTCAAATGTGGATGTTACCGCCATGTAGCGCGAAGTAATGAGCAGGAACAGAGCCAAAAGTTATCAGACAGGAGACTTCATAGTTTTGGGTGGCCTCAAAATGTCATTATTTTATACCAGCAGTTTTTTGATAGTTGCCTGAAGTCGAGATTAGTTGCACGTGATCCGGCAGCATGGGATGGTGAAACAATTGCAGACAAATGAATCTGCATTGAAAAGTTTACTGATGTCTGATATAATTGTACAAGGATTGTATGAAATTCTCAGTGATTGGGATTATGCTACTAATGCTAGTGCACATGAGACCAGCCAGAAAGTACAGTTTATCTAGGATTAGCTAGTTCACTAGTTCAGATACCACACCCATAATATATTATTCTGTAATATACCCACACGTAGCTGTAGATAGTCATAGAATACCTAGCCACAGTACAGTGTAAATGTATTGGTTAACAATTTTGCTATAACCAGCACAGGAAAACCATACTGATATAAAGACATGGAATCCTAGGCTGTTGGTTATAAATTTTGATGGTTGCATGATGGGGCTTCATGGCTTGCAAGAATCTCACTCATTCTGGATTGCTCAACTTGACAGCCCTGTAATCACCAATGGGACAACCTAGTAATAGGGCATGTACAAACAGTGCATGGCCAACACAGTGTGTGCAGGTAGAAGAGATGCACAGTAATACAATTCTAGAGGAATTGACTGGAACATAAACAAAAGGGATATATTAGTATGCAATTACAATCAGTGACTATCCGACCATGGAGATGTGAGGATGTGAGATTAATATTGCACTTTAAATTGTGAGAATCATGGTATTCAATCTGATGCCTACAACAGTAAAGCTTAAACATCCAATGAATACTTATTGCATAAATTTTATGCAATTGTACACAATTTGTGTTACATGATATGTTTAAATGAGGATGGATTACAGTGCTGGATTAAGATATGGCTGGAGTTTCCAACAACAGACCACAGTAAGGTTGGGATAAAATCAGAGTATTTCAACTGTCTGTCACCTACAACTGATATCTGAGTTATGTATATATTTAACATGAGCAGGGTCATTTGTACTAAAATGATCACATGATGCTGTGGATATGCTGCAAGACCAAAAAAATTTTTGGAGAACAAATGTGGCTGAAATGCAATACCAGAATTTCATGGATATGTCATTGTGCACAAGTATGTGGTGCATTGCTGATGGCGGCAGACTGTAGCTACATATAATAACAGCAGTTAATAGCAAGCACAACCATGCACACAGCAATTATCAGCCTAGGGGCACATTTTGTGTATGTTGTGTTTGTTCTCTCCATCAGCGTTCAGCACGTGGGATGCAATTTGGCAGTGAATATTATGTAGTTTGCTCAGGGCCCATATCAGTGATCAGTCTGGGCACTCCTGGTACTAAAAGGCTTCAGGTGGAGAGCTATGCATCATCACACAAACTTACCAGCTGGAAACTGCACCTTCTTCACGCAATGGCCTGCCAGGTGAGGCTTTCTCCTATCCCATACACGAGCGAAGGTAGCCTAGTTGTGCGAGACTAAAGTAACAAGACTATCAAAGAAAGTGTTTTAACCAACACAAACTAACCTCCAGTGATTAGTAGCAACTTCCAATTATGTTGTTCATTAAGCAGGCGTAGCAACCACTTGTCTTCCAATCGAAATAGTCGCTGTCGCCCACTTTCAAACACAAATGAACAGTAGTTTGCTTGTCTAGTGGGCATCATGTGCTAACTGTTTTGATTGGTGTTAAATAGAATTGTACGTTCTATCACCTCCACAAAAACACCCGTCCATTATACAATTGTCTCTTCATGCAACATGGATTCTATTCCCGGTGAGTGTGAAGCCTTAGGCCTTGTGGTTTTCTCAAACATTATTTATTTATTTATTCATTCATTGTTAATGACGTAATTTTAACCGCATTTCGTATTATATTTAGTACTTGATTGTATAATTTTTTTTTTCTCACAGGGCTAGAGTAAAATGTGAGTACTTTTTGGAATATAAACTACATAATTTCCTTCCTATGTCTTTCTTCATGTCCATGACATATTTTTAAATGTATATTACAATGATAACACCCATTCTCAAGTAATTTTGCTTCTTGCAGGTTCACTTTGCCCTTGATCTTCTGACTTAGTTTCTGCAAGGGTAACCAACGTGTTAATTGTGTTAATAAGTATCCAATCTATTTATGTTAACAAGTTCATTTGGAAACCTTATATCATTATATTTAACCACAGTATATTTAGTTCCTACCAGAGCAACAATGTTGTTGTGTACCATGCACTGTATACTTGACTTAATTGTGATATATGTCAAAGCTGTATAGTACACAGTACATTCAATAGTATGGAAACATGTTTGCTAACTCTGATAATATTAGCTGACTACTTAATAGCTACTGTACATGATGACTAACTTGATATACATGTTTAGTACTGTGTAATATCAAGCACCACCAGCACCTCTTATTATCATGTTAGCTATCCATAAATAGATTTATTAAAAGTAAACAAACTAGTGTAAAAATAATTTTCAAAAATTAAAACATGGGAATAGAGATCGCTGAAAAAAGTAAAGAAACAAGGGTCAAACAAGCCAGCATGTTAAACACACAGAGATCTCTATTTGGACTCAAATAAACATTTATACAGAAGCATTCTCAGTGCTTTCTGATTATTTTCAGTACTTATCTGCCCCTATTTATACAAAACTACTCATTTTCCTTAGTTTCTAGCTATACCGTATCCATTGAGTCCAAATAGAGATCTCTCTGTGTTTAACATGCTGGCTTGTTTGACCCTTGTTTTTTTTGCTTTTTTCAGCGATCTCTATTCCCACATTTTAATTTTTGAAAATTATTTTTACACTAGTATGTAGTGGACATTTAATCCCTACTTCAATCTATACATACCCATGACTAAATTAGGGATTACTTAAATAGTGATGTAGCCATTGCGCTTTGTGTTATTACAAATGAAGAATATGACAAGAAGAACCTCTGCAATCAATCCAGCTACTATGGAAAACCCAGACGATTCCTGTTACAAATGTATAGGGAAAGAAGCCATCACACAGGCCTACCGTGAATCAACATTTTGTGCTGTAAGCAAAGAAAATGGAAACACAAAGAAGGACAGAAGTACTGTAAGTCCATGAAGCATGCATTGTATGTACTGACAGTATGTCAAAAGCACCTGTACATGTCAGGTTGAAGTGATGTCAAACAGTGAACACATCAAGCCCATAGCCTTAGCCGTTATTGAGTTATGCTTGTCTGAAGGCATCAGTCAGGCAGGCAGTCTTTCAGTAGAAAATTCCACTGAAAAATTATAGCAACCTATTGGAAGCGTTTCATGTCGTACTGAAGGCAATTTTAGGCTTGGTTATATATACCTAACCAATACTGCCAAGGCACCATGGAGGTATTGTGAGGCTGGCTTTAGGGTGGCATTTTTGGCCAGGAAATCCCAAACCTTCAGGATCCCTAATGTACAGTACTTATACTGTATGATTAGGGTTTGATAGTAGTGAAACAAGGAGGTTGCGTACACCTGTAGATATACTTGTGGACATTCAATCCCTGATTCAGTCATAGGTATAGAGTGAAGTAGTGATTAAATGTTCTCTAGTTTATCTTCAGGTGTAAGCAACTTCCCTTGTTCCAATTCTGCGTGTGATCCCTAATCAAACTTAATTTGTCCTTGTACTTACATATAGTAGAGTGGCATAGTGGGAAAGTTGTGCTATTTGTGAGAAAAGCATGAAACTTTCCACATCAGTTGTACTGCTAATGACATTTGTTTTTGACATACGTGATGCCATCACAGATTTGACCTTTGCAGCTATTATTTTTGGAGAATTCAGTATTTATCGAGATTATGTGCCAAAAAAGTATCAATATTATTTTGTTTTTGAAGATATCACCCATCCCTAGTGCCAAGTTTGATGCTTTTCTCACAATTACAATATTTATGTACTATGCCACCTACTAGTAGGTCACCTAAGTATATGTATGTGTTTAGGAATTTCAGAAAAATGATTCTAGTATCACTGCTTCTCCTGGAGAAATTTTTACTTTACATCTGATTGCTATTGATGATATCAACAACACCCAAGATGCTATATACCTCTACCGAGGGAAGCCTACACAAGGTCCATTATCTGCTATAGAGGTGGATTTGGATACCAATGAAAGACATCTTACAAGTTTTGCCACTGTACATAGAAGAGGTTGTAACTTGCAAGAGACACTCTATGTGGTGCACAATAATCACTACTTAATTACCAATTGCACAACTAACTTTAAACCTGAAGAAAAGTCTGCCCTTTTCACATCCAGCTTAACTTTAACTCTTATTGATTCTTCTTATGGAACTCAGGTATGCATGAATGTTTAATTGTCAAGCTTTGGTATTATTTTGCGGTGGTACATATTCTGTATATAGGTCCATACAACTTCCATCACTGTAAATGTAGAGTGTTGTCATATTGGCTATGAATATAACAGTACAAATGGAAAGTGTATGTTTATTTATCAAGATAAAAATGATGTTGCTATTTTGCGACAAGATAACATTAATAAATACATCTATATTCAGGTAAGGTCTATTACGTTACTAGGTACATGATGTATGCTCCATGTGTATGAATTGTTTTAGTGACACAGGAAATATGGTAAGGAGAAAAATGGGTTACATTGATAAAGTGTCACACAAAAAGAGTACGTAAGAGAGACAAAGATTGCATAAAATAATGTAGGAGAAAATATAATTCACCTTTAGTGGGAATCAAACCAGGTGTATCATGATTACCAGTCACTTGCTTGAACAGTAACATAGGTTAAAGGCATTGGTCAACTAAATGAAAAAAGTGTTGTATGACTTGCGGTTTGGAAAAAATCTAGTTAGCTTTGTTCTATACCCCTACACTGAAGGAGCCAAAGACAGCTGCAATTTTATTCCCAGCATTTTGCTTGATGCAAGCCACTTCAATAAATACCTAGAAAAAAAAATCTTTGAATGTCAAAGGAATGCAGGTGGTCAGACAGATGGCTTTTTGCTTTATATGTCACTTACTGTATCATACAGTACGGTAGTACTGTATATTAGGAATCATGAAGATTTGGGTTTTTCTGGCCAAAAATATCACCCAAAAACCCAAAAACTAACTTCAGAATATCATCCTGGTGTTGGTTAGGTATAACCAAGCCCCAAAGCGCCTTCAGTACGATCCTAATTGACTCTATTAGATTGTTATGAAATTTAAAAAATTATTCAATGGAATTTTCTACTGCCTGCCTGCCTGCCTGCCTGCCTGCCTGCCTGCCTGCCTGCCTGCCTGCCTGCCTGCCTGCCTGCCTGCCTGCCTGCCTGCCTGCCTGCCTGCCTGCCTGCCTGCCTGCCTGCCTGCCTGCCTGCCTGCCTGCCTGCCTGCCTGCCTGCCTGCCTGCCTGCCTGCCTGCCTGCCTGCCTGCCTGCCTGCCTGCCTGCCTGCCTGCCTGCCTGCCTGCCTGCCTGCCTGCCTGCCGTGATGCCTTCAGGCAAGCATAACTCAATAACGGCTAAGGCTACGGGCTTGATTTTTCACTGTTCGACATTGCTTCATCTGAAGATGTGCTTTTTGGCATACCGCAGTACGTACAATGCGCACATCATGGACTTACCTTTGTCCTCCTTGTGCCCCATTTCTTTTTGCTGACAGTCCAAGGGGTCAATTCATGGTAGCTGTATGGCTTCCCTATGTTTGTAAACAGGAATCATCCGTATTTTCTGTGGTGACTGGATTGATTGCAGAGGCGCTTCTAATACTGTTCTTCATTTGTAACACTGTGTAACAAGCTGAAAATAGGTGAAAGCGAACCGTATTGACCGCTTTACTTGTGAGGCAGTAATTGATAGTTAAGACTTGTAAATCGCCCGTATTATTCATGGCAACTGAAGAAGCGCTTCTCATACTGTTCTTTGCTTGTAGTGCTATATAACAGGCTGAACATAGCGAATGAAAGAGAAGCGTAATGGACACTCTACTTTCGAGTTAGTGATTGATAACTGGGGTGCACATTCAGACGAAAATTATATCTGGTGCCACCCTTTTTTTTGATGCGGTATGCATGGGTTAACCAGTCATAATAATATTACAAAAGGTAAACAAACAAGTATAAGAAAAAATTTGGAATTTTAAGTTCGATTAGAGATCATAAAATAAGGTTGGTAAACAAGGGAGGTCACCTACACCTGCAGATACATTAGTGAACATTTAATCTATAATGCAGTCATGGGTATAGATTGAATTAGGAATTAAATTTTTACTAGTATGTCTGCAGGTGTAGGCTACCTCCCTCTTTTTTTTCTATAATCTCTAACCAAACTTAAAATTCCTAGTATATATGCATACTTTATATAGAGTAATGGTCTTTCTCACATGACACACTACCATACATCTTGATTAGCTTGCATTCTGATCCACCCTGGTATGCAAGTGCTGAGCTCCTCGTTTACCACAAATCAGTACAAAGATAAGCCAGTCTCACACTTGCTTCCCCAGCATGGTTGCATAGACGCATGTATTCCCACCACCATTTTTTATACAATACTGGTATGTAGTATCTACATCCTGGTTTGTCTGTGAATACCAGGACTGTGCTGTTACCACTTAGCCACTACCAACAATTATCTGAGATAGCAGACTTATGTGTGCACACCCAAGTAAAACTGTGTACAGAAGCCTGAATAAGCATAGAACTTCACACGTAATGAGCTATGTCATCAGTATGTAGCCAGCATTAATTGCACCCAAATCTAACTCTCAAAAGTGGAGGGTCCTAAACTGTCCTTGGGATTCATCTGAATAGTATTGCAATGGAGACCATGCAGTATTTGTGATGACAGGAAGCATGGCTTATTACAGTGGATGATTAGTACACAAAGTGTGTTCTGCTTTTCCTGATTGGAAAGTTGTTATTTTGCTGCAAAAAGTTCCCAACTGGATGGATCTTTTTATGCAGAATAAGCAATGCCATGTCTCACACCACCACATCAGCCTAACAGGTACATTTTCCCATTTCCTTTTATCAGCAGTATAATAGGCTATACAGCACTTCCTTATCAAAAAAATATGCTTGACAAGTCCACTGAAATGCAAATCTTTTGTTTCCAGCACCATCCACACTGATGCTTATCACTCACTGTGACATAGAGATACAGCACTACGCTTCAACTCCATTTTAAATTTTGAATTTGAACCACACCTAGAATTGCATGAAGTGCAATTCTAGGGACTTCCCAAGGGATTTTCCTCCTGTTGGATCACGTGATACACCCTCTATCTCTCGATCCCTTGTTCGAAGTCATGGTTCAACAAATGAGGTACACGTTTACACTATTAAAGTAGGATTGTTTTGTGTGCTGCTGTGAATCCTCACGTGAACCTTAAGCTACTTGTGATGGTTGGGCAAATGCCTGCCCATTCCCACCCTTGGCTACGCCTATGACCATCCAGGCAAGAATCTTGTCTTGAACAACAGGTGGACCCTTTCACCAGCCCTGCACCTCTACACTGATGTTTCTGGACTACGGGATACTAGAACAGTAGGTATCTTCTTAGTCACTTTCTAAAAGCAAAATGAACATCACTTGGAAATAATTATTTGCAATAGTACTGGCAGTCCACACATGGAGTTCCTCCTGGTCCTTCCAGAAAGTCCTATTTTGTTTGTGATATCATTGATATTTGGGACAATTTACTTGCCCAACTCATACTAGTCCTCTTGTTGCCATCAGTTGTAACATCAATGTGTACGTAATTCATGTTCCTGGTGTTTGCAATAGTATAGCTGACTCTCACTGTCATTTCCATGTAAAGAGATTCTGGAAGCTAGCCTCCAATGTCAACCCACTCCATAATTTAGATTTGCATGGCCAACTGAAGCCTTCACAACTGTCTCCTGCAATCTGAATATCATGACATTGTACAGTCCGCTAGAAAACTTACCAATCAGTAAATTCCACTCATTTTGTGGTCAACACAATTCTCTCCATCATCTCTAATTATTAGTATTTCAGTACTTCTGCTAGTGGGGTAGCCAGACCCAGGCCTGTGCCCTACTATCAACTTCCAGGCCCTACTATCTGGGGTTAATCTGCTGATGAAAAGTAAGTTATAACATTCACAATTATACAGGAGTAGGTAGCACATGAGTAGCTCAGTGAGTAACTCATAATTAGGTTTTCCTTATCAGTAAAACTTGGTTGTTATTGCTAAAATGTAAGGTAATAAATAGAAGTGAGATCATGTGATTATAAACCACATCATCATGACATGTGCAGAGGATTGGTAGTGAACCATCCATTAATATAATGCGCATTTGAATTAACATTGTGTTGTGAAAACTCAGGTGATACGATAGAGATGAACCATACAAGCCAGTTTAGAAGAGTTTGAGATGTGGACACCAATCTGACTGTTTGGATACTGTGGTGGATACTGCTTAGTGATAGTTCAAACAGTATAAAGTATATACTGTTTTAGTCAGCATTTCGCTTTTTTGTTTGTATAGGTTGACAACTGTGTGAAGCTATCACATGATACTATATGTGTGTTGCATGGCTGAATGGCTTGCCTGCTAAGTGCCTGTGCATGGGTTATGCCAAATATCAACTTGTCTACTATCAAAGTCTGCATCACACTACATAGGGTATGGTATGCTGGAGTCCGCTATAGATAGCCTCTGCAACTAGAGTGGAGGGCTATTTGTCAACAGCCAGCATACCCACTTGCCTGTTGTTGTCAACACTCAACATCATGAGTACCCCAAAAGAATAGCTACATCAATCACTTTACACTATCCATGCTGTGGGCTGGATTTACCATGGTGTTCTACAGTTTACAATGAGTCATCTAACATAGTCTTTATCAGGGTAGTTGTGTAGTTCATGTTCAAGAGAGAACAGTCCTAATAGGGAGGATAATTGAGGGCAGGGTTTTCCATGTGTAGGCCTGCTCCTGGTTGAGTGGGGTCTACCACAGTTCTGATATCCCACCTCAGGGATTGTTCATTGGCACCATCAGTGCTAAAACTGAACGTCATAATTGACCCATACATGGCAGTCTTCCTCTCTAGCACCCTTACTGTTAATTCTTGTATCACCAGAGGCTGTAGGCTGAGGGATTCCAAGCTTGTTGAAGGATAGTTGACAAGAGTGTGCTGTAGAAGTGTCTTTTCCTTGAGGTCAAGCAGTTAGTTCTGTTGGTTTGATTGTTAATATTGAAGATGGGAATATTAATGATCAACTGAAGCATACTTAGTTTGTATTTGAAGTGTTTGATCTCAGGACTACCGTAGTGAGGCAATTAATTTACCTGCAAGGCTGTAAGGCATGGTAAAGCAAGTTTCCTCGGGCACAGTGCACCAAGCTGCAGGAATGGTGGTAATCACTACAAGATAGTTAACAAATGAATAGCTCAATTACTTAGAACATAAACAAATAGATGTGTATGATGGTGACGAATACAGTGGTATAAAAGTTGACAGCTTTACTGTGAATGTTTTGAGGTTTCTTTTGGCACACTAAAACTGATGACCGATTGAACAGCAAACAAACAATGAATCAAACTATCAACAATGTTGGTGAAGTACCCTGAGTAAGTTACGAGTCCAATGAAATATGTTGTGATGCTGTTTTAAAACCATTGCACTGTAATGGCAAGGTGGCTCACGAGAGACAACATATGAACTTAAAAACCCACTATATTGGTTGTGTATTTTAATACTCTTGTTAACCTGTTGGTGAGCAATAAATTGTCTTTTGTTCGTTTGTATATGTATTTTGTGAAAAAATTAGCAAGTTAGCACTTATTGTGGAGTATTGTTATTTACATGCTTGCAATTTTACTATAGCATAATAGATATGGAGGATTTGACTCTGATGGATACTTTGTAACGGCAAGAATTCCTCCATCTTATCAAGACTGTGCACAGGAAGGAAATTTATCAGGATGTCTAGTCAAGGATGATGATCTTGATCATCAGTGCAGTCAAGGAAGAACTGGTAATGAATATCACACATGATGTGCTTTACTGTATTATTTTTTGTGAATGGCTTTTGTATTGTTAACAGTGATCATGGTTTGTTGAAAGATACATGTTGCCATGTGGTCAAAATTTGTTGATCCTGACTCCCACAAATTTGAATTTATCATACCGTAGATTCAGGTATTTAATCGCATGCACTTATAATTTTCAGAGAAAACTTTTGTAAAAATCAAACTATCTGGGTGTTAGGTGCATACACCTAATAAATAATTTGTGGTGTGTTTAACACGGAAATCACTATGCTGTAATAGAGTAGTTCCTGATCACCATGCCAGTGTATAAGGATATTTGACTCCATTTCTGGGTGAATTCCAGGAATATCACAATTCAGAAGACTGATTTGCTGTATACGTAGTGAAGGGAGACCTCTAGGGAGATGTAAGCATTTGAGGAGACATTAATTTTCCAGTACTTTCAGCTTTTCTTCTCATAATAAAAAAATTATGTAGATGCGTCGTATGTTGAGCCCACGCATTAGGCCATGTACACTTATTATTATTATTATTATTATTATTAGTGCTTTACAGTGACCAGCACTGAAGGTCTAACAGCAACATGTGCTGCAGCCTTGGGATTACCTAACCTACAAGGACTTAGACCTAGTGACTTGACTTAGTGACTTGACTTACTGACTGAATAAGGTGTAACAGAAAGGGGGCCAAAGTAAGGAAAAAAATCCCTCCAACCCCAGGATTCAAACTGCAGGTCACCCAATGTCTAGTCTGGGCCACACTCAGTCTTCCTCCAGGAGGGATGGATTTTCTTCCCTAAACTTAAAGTATTTATTATCAACCATGGTTGATCACACGAAATGTGTATATGCTTAACAAATAATATGCACTTAATAGACACATGCGGCATGCACTTAACAACCCAAACCTATGGTACAGCGGTACAGAAGTAAACACTTGCAATAGTTTTTAAGAAAGTATGTAAACCAGCCGAGTTGCTAATGTTAGTTCCACTTCAAGGGTGTTACTACTCCATTCAATCATATTGCATTGTCCCTGTGGTTGACAGGCATCTGATTGTATAAGGTCCCTTTAAAGGTTGTTATATGGCTTCGTACATTGCTTTATTTAATCTAGCCAGGATCATATAATATTATACTGCAAATTGAAAGATGATGAGATCAACTTAGTCATACACTTGAAGACTTCACCATTCGGAGAATGGTACTGCATTGGCCTTTTCTATGCAGTACCAGTTTCAACTAGTTATGCAGCACTCACCCAGATCAGATACCCCTCTCTAACACCACATTCACACTACCCCTGGTTAAGTTTATCAAACTTGAGTTAGCCCTTGTTCATACTACTGCTGAACACACGAGCTAAGGATTGTGTGTGTTGAATAATAATAAGCTAGAACAAGTACACAATGTTTAAAAAGCCCGGGCATGGGCCAAAGTACATGAGTACTTATTCTCAATGTACTTGTACTTATACTTAAGTTCTTTGCTAAGTATACTTTATTAATCAAAGTGATTACCATGTGTACAGTATGGTAGTGCTGTATATTATGAGATTTGGTTTTATCTGGCCAAAAATGTCACCCAAAAACCAGCTTCACAATACCACCATTCAGTGAATTAACTGTCTGCCTGCCTGATGCCTTCAGACAAGTGTAACTTGATAACAGCTAAGGCTATGGGCTTGATCTTTTACTGTTCAATGTCACTTCAGCCCAACAGGTGCCCTTTGACATACCGATGGACTTACCTTTGTCCTCCTTTGTGTCCCGTTTCTTTTTGCTGATAGCCCAAGGTCTCAATTCACAGTAGTTTAATGGCTTCCCTAAATTTGTAAATGAAATCATCCATATTTTCCATGGTGACTGGATTGATTGCAGAGGCACTTCTACTACTGTTCTTCATTAATTTGTAATACTGTGAAACAGGTTGAACATAGCTGAAAGTATAGCATATATGACCTGAAGGCAGTCAAGACTATGGTTGAAACGGTCGCCTGAGTCTATCTTTCCTGCTTTCAAGTTCAGCTGGAAGTCCCTTGGATGCTGGCACTTTAGTTTGGCGTTTAATTGAGTGTCCTCTGACTCAAACCCTGGCTTCTCACATGACACCCATTTTGACCGATGCTATTGTGGTTTCCAGTACCACCAACATGTGCCATTCATACCTTTTCACAGCCCCACCTTTATGGATTGCTCTTTCAACAACTGAGCACAAACGTGTTCGTCATCCCTGAGCCATATGGTTGCGTGGAGAATCCTTTGAAGCAGGAGTTTCTACCTACCTCTTGTAATGGTTGTGATAGGGAGTTCTTGCTTTCTGCCCTTCTATAGGTTTCTCTCAACCAAAGACTCCAATTCATCCCTATGCAGCATCTTTGCTGGTGGTTCTCTGTCCTCAGTTCCTGGTTATCTGCTGTGGTAGACTGACTATCCACCCTGACTATCCACCTGATAAATCCTCCTCCTGTCCTGCCGTTGCATCACTCTACTATTTCACTACTTTGCTGTCTTGCTTACAAAGAAAGTTCAAAAACTAGTTCTCACCTCCGCCTTGTGTACAGTTACTATACCATGCATGCATGAATTTAGCCATGTATGTGATGCCAATTAACCTGTTGCCCCTTTCTGTCTTCAATCTCCATGACACGTAACTAAACCAGGCCCAAGATTGGCCGGTTAAACTGTATTTAACTCTCATATTGTACTTTCTGATCGTCATCTTCGTAGCTTTTGTCTCAAGCACTCAAACTACTGTCAATTGGTTTTCAGCCATCAGACTATTAATATGTGTTCATAGAATCAGGTTATAGTCATAGTAAAAATAGTTAGCTAAGTTTTGGAATTTAAAATGTTGCATGCGTAATCAAACAAGCTATTTACCATAAATAAAATTTTGTAGCCGTTTTGTTTTCCTGTCTTATATTAGATAGCATACTTTCAACTTTTCATGAGAACTCTGCTACTACATGGAGATAACACAGTTTGGCACTTTGATCCTCTCAGACAATTATGCATCTCTGTAATTCCTAATCACTGAACATCTCAGCATTGTTAGTACTATTGACTATATGCAGCACCATTGTATAACTAAATGCATGTAGCTACAGTTTGTACATTTTTAAATTCGTTTTCATAGGTTTTTTGTGTGGAAAATGCCCCAAAGATCATGGTGTCGCTCTCAACCTTATTGAGTGCAAGTCATGTGGACCATTGGACATAACTTTATTTGTTATCTCTTGTGAGTTTTGCATAATAACTGTGAAGTTTAAATTTTGTCTACTCATTAGGTATGATAATTGTGGTAGTCTCATTCTTTATCATTTATTATAATGTCTGTCTACCAAATGCACAGAAAGGGTTTCTCTTTTATGTACAGGTGAATAGCAGAGTATTTAATGTATCCATAAATGTATGTGTTTTGATATAGGAAATATTCACATGTATGCATGCATGCATGTGGATGCACAAGAGATTCTATGAACTTATTTTATTCTTTAGCTGCTACAATATTTATTTATCTTATTTATTAAGGCTTTATAACACAAATGCTGAAGGTCTATAGGACACATGGTCCTACAGCCTGGTCCTACAGCCTGGTTAATGATGTTATATTAAGTATGTTTGAAAAGTTGCAGAAAGAAGAAAAAATCCATGACTATAAGCCTGGGAAGCCTCAATCCTACAGCCAACTGATCATCTATTTGTATCCATAGGAACCCTAGAGAGTGACTTATTTATGATTCTTTTTTGCAAATTTTAGGTATTGGGATACGTTTACAATGTTGGAGCTGGGAGTGGTGAACGAAGATGGGTATGGTATATGTTTGTAGTTGTCATAATGAGTCTAATTTTCAATCCCTTTGTTTTAAGGATATCTACCTGTCAAGGTTTTTTGAGATTGCCTTCTTTCTCCCACTGTGTGTTTCATCAAGTCTGGATGCAATAGAAGTTGCTACAATCAGATTTTTAGCACCGATACTGGTAGCACTGACAGTTGCTACATATATATATTTGTAAGTGAAACACATTAATGATTATATACAGAAATATCACTGTTAATGTAGTGCAAGACGTAAGCAATATCTGAGCAAACAGAGAACAGCAGATGGTATTTGGTTTTTAGTTCTTATCGTTTATGTCTACACTGCTGTTACCTGTTTGGACTTATTAAGATGTGTGCAACTCTATGAGCCTACAAAGTTTAAAGGGAAACAAGTCAGTCTATAGTATTTGTTGGCAATTGTTATACTGGGTCTTGACACTAACAGGTGTACTACTATGATGGAACACTACATTGTTTTACTGGAGGGCATCTTCCATATGGAATGATTGCAATAATCATAATAGTATTTTTGATACTGTTTCCATTGTATGTGCTTGCAATGACTCTTAATTTAATCAATGTGCGAGTGAGTGATACATTCATTGCTTACGTACCTACAAAGATTGTGAATTTTACATTTATTGTAGAAGCGCGGTCCAATCCTAGATGTGATAAACTCTGGAATTGATGATAAGTGTCGATGGTGGAGTGGCTATGATCTACTTAGAAGACTATTGTTTTTTATTGTGGTTCTTTTGTTTGAGATGTTCCTCAGTGATTACACACAGGTGAATAAAGGATGAATCTTATTACAGTGTATATACCCATATAGAAGTATTTGCCCTGTCATTCTGACAAGGTTTGTAATTTTATATATAGCTCTATAGAGCAAAAGCTTGTTAATTTACCATACCAACATATGTACAGTATAATACTTTGGTTGGATAGCTGCAACAGTGTTTAATGAGAAAATGTAATATGCTCGAAAGACAGATCTACCTATAGATTTCAACTTGTATTGGGAGAAATAGCTTAGGGGGATTATCATTTGCTGCAGTACTGCTCATTCACCAAATTCATCAAACTGCTCTTTCATCTGTATTGTAAGAGATCATCAGTTTGTAGTAGTCTATAGTTGCTGCCCAACTTCTATTATGTATTTAGTAAAACCATGCATATACCTATACATCAGCAGCTGTAATTGTGACACCTGAGCACAAAAGAAGGTAACTAAACATTACCTTTCTGCACATTGTGTGTTGATTGTCAAGTGTTAATGTACATTATACTATAGCTTCACATTTATGGTATTTCTTGTTTAGTTTGCTCTAATGGTTACCTCACTACTGATACTGGTGATAACTGCAAGAGTACGTCCTTACACTAACAAATGGGTGAATTTTATTGAAGTGTTAATACTGCTGGATCTTGTTGTCATCTCTGCGTACTTCTTGGATACCAGTCAACCTAATAATAACCTTGCTGCTTTCCTCCTTATTCTTCCCTTTGCATACTTCCTGTTGCACTTACTGGTCACAGTAGTTCAGCTATGCAGGTACATGTTAAAAAAGAGTGAGTAAACTTTATTTTGTAGTTGTACACCATAGGAGAAGGCTTAGCTTGGTAGTGAAGAACAATGATAATGCTACAATGAATAGCCTCAAGAC
Source organism: Dysidea avara (assembly GCF_963678975.1). NCBI lineage: Eukaryota > Metazoa > Porifera > Demospongiae > Dictyoceratida > Dysideidae > Dysidea > Dysidea avara. The sequence goes on from NC_089274.1 coordinate 15,173,934, forward strand.
AGTCCTTCTGAAACCAAAGAATGCTTTGAAGTATATGAACTCAGCTAGTCAAGTCAACAGCATGTCAACCACTACACCATTTAAATTGAAAATGAAGTCAACTACATCTAGCAGTATGTATGTAGAATATCGTGATGAATTGGAAGAGTTTGTTACTGCCAATGACTGGTAGACATACTTAGTGTGTATATAATAGGTGTGAATATTTGCACAAACTTTATACTTTATAAAGTACAGTAGCTACACAGAGAGAGAGAGAGACGCCTTGATTTGTTAAGACAAAATATAACTTAAGTACAAGGGACTCAGTATAGACTCAGGGGTACCATGTACTGGGCGGACAGTACAGAAGCCCTGGCAAGACTTACACTTTTAAATTACGATACAAAAATAATTATAGCATGCAGAAAAGTTCAGTTTAGGCAAACCATAGATCCCATTAAAAAGCAAATGAATCCCACTCCGGGGAGGCTCTAGAATTAAAAATCCTGTTTGAGCAGGAGACAGCAATACAAGCAGCTTGCTCAAACAGGCATCTCGTCGCCTTCTTGATAACTTATTTGATTACCATTCTGCATGCAGTACTTTAATAGCTACGTATCAGAACCCTGGACTTTGCTGCGTGTGTCGGGTGATGGTCCGGATGGTATACGGATATATTATTTACCGCATTCGTCACGTGCATTCCGGTATTGCCTAAGGACAGCACGGTGCCAGGCGATGTACTGTACCAGGTTAATTGTGCGAGGTTTTAAAGCTCTCTGTATATAACATTATTGTGGGTGAGTCATGCAACACACACTTAGTGATGTGCCAAACAGCAAAAACACCGCGGCAATGATCTTCGGGTAGCGATCATCTTCGGCCACGTAATCAAGTTGATCCTTGAATTGATCAGCCTCATAGCATCTCACTGGATCCTCCTATCTTGGACTTCACTGAACATTCATATAATAACTACAGCCAGACCTTGTTGTTCTGCACATGCATTACTGTCCTTCACACACTGCAGTGAAGTTCTTTCGTGCATAGATTATATACTATGTTTCGTTATAGTGCGTCAGTGTGGTGAAACACTTACTTTCTAGTCCAGTTCAGAATCACACTTTTTTTTCCATCAATGCTATTCATGCATTAACAACTTTGGATGGACATAAGGTTATGATAAAAAGAGAATGTATTACAGACATGGGAATGCAAACAGATTTCAGGCAACGTAGTGCAGCAGTGAAAATACTGCTGCTGTTAGGTAACATCAACCATCTATTACTATATGATTTAGTATCAAATTTGCATTAGTAAATGCAATATTATAAAATACTGAAATTGCCAGATGATAACACCAATATTTTCCTGGTTTTCTGATACTAAATCATATAGTAATAGATTGTTGATAACTTTTGATGCTACCTAACAGCAGTATTTTCACTGCTGCACTATGTTGCTTTAAATTTGCATTCCCATATGTCTGTAATACATTCTTTTTTTTTCTTTTTTATCATAACCTTATGTCCATCCAAACTTGGTAATGGACCATCTCCTGAATCATGGTTTGTAATTCAATGTTTAATTCAAGGGGTCCGAAACCAAGCAAAATTGCCTACAAGTCGAGATTTGAAAATCACCCAAAATTTCAAGATTCTGGTGAAGATTTCAAGACTCGATTATCGTGTAATATCTGTGTATCACAGAATTTTTTAAAGATATCAAATTTCGATTATTTGTCCTTGACGTTGAATTGTATGTGTATGTTAATGTTTTTGTTTGATTCTGTTGTAAGGACTACGGAAGAACAGCTATAATAATTGTTGAATAGTGTGAGGATAAAATAAAATCTATCAGTAGATTCAGTACTGATTATCTATATGGCTTTTCTCAAAGGTATATGTAGGCTTGCAGGGCTGCACAATAACAGGTGTTGTCATATCCCTTGTATACCTTTCAGCGTTGAAACCGGGTCGGGTCATCCGGGTCACATTTTCTCCAGGTCATCTGGGTCTGACCCGGTTTACAATTTATCCGGGTCTGACCCGGATTGGATCACGTGAGAAACGAAATTGTTCGTTTGACGACGTGGAAACTTATAAACGCTATCGCGTAGCTCTTTCGTGAGCCACGCCCACTTATCGCATTACCAACATACGCTCAGCCACGCTCATTTGTTAGTAAGTGTAGTATGTAGCACGAAATTGAGGGTATCTATGGTGAGGGGTAGCTATTGTCAGTAGGTGAAGACCTTTTTTTTTTTTTTTTTGGTCTTCAACCTACAGCTAGGCTGAAGTTGCAATATTTACTCAACACGAATCGAACGCTGAAAATGTAGACTCGTTCGCTCGCTCGAGACTAGCCGAAACACGTCTCGGCTTTAATTAATCTGGGTCACATCCGGGTCAGTGGGTCATCCGGGTCAGCAGTAGTGACCCGGTTTCAACGTTGAGTTGATACCTTTATGCTGCTCCAAATGTTCCTTTTCCCCCATCATGGCTACCAAACCTTATATTAGAGATTGTGCTGTACATGCAAGTTTGCATTTTCTCTCAAAAATATATATTTACCAGAAACCAGCCTCAGGCATAACCAAGCCCATAGCTAAGTGCCTTCCAATAGGTCGATACAATGATACTACGTTTTAGAAAAATTATTCAGTGGAATTTTCTACTGACTGACTGATATATAGCTGAAGACGAAGTGTAGTGGATACCTCAGCTTTTCAGTAATTGATGATGTTCAGTCAAAAACAATAAGTCCGGCACAATTCTTTCTTTTGATGTGATGTGTGCAGATTCACATAATAATACGTAATTCAAAAAAGTAAACAAACAAATGCAAGGAAAAATTAGAAATAAGTAGGTCGCCTACATTTACAAACTGTTGGTTACAGACTAGCATATAAATAGACCTTCTTGCAGTAGAAATTTTCTAGCACAGCCAAATTTGTCTAGCCATCTCCAGAATATGCACCTTCAAAACTTGTTCAGTTATAGTTTTCTTGCTTTCATGACATGTGAATAACTCTTACTTGCTTTATTTCAAATTTAGAAAGTTATAATAAGCATGTGTGTTATAATATATTCATACAAATTGGATAAAGAACTGGAGAATAACAAATATTTGTGAAATTTTATATTATACAGTTTGTTGTTACACCTATCAGACAAACTGCTTAGCTGAATTTTATTAGATTAGACTATCAAGTGATACAAACATTAAGAGATTAGACTATCAAGTGCAGGGGCGGATCCAGGAGCTGGCAAGGGGAGGGGCACAAACAAGCTAATTTTGTAGGTGGTTGGGGATAGCAGGTTCTCTTGTTAGTGCTGCATTTTTGAAGCAGCAAATAATCTGACCTCTTAGTAGTGTCTCACTGTTGATTTTTACCATTTCGGCCTTTGCAGATGGTTGTGAAGTCTTAAAAGCTGTTTAAAAGGCTCTGAATGTCTTAAATAACAGCAACACGATGATTATTTTTAGAGGCGCTTAGTACGCACGAAGGTACTGGTTGACATTTTCACAGCTAGTTTGACTTTGGTTTGCTTTGGTTCAGATGAATTTGTAATAAATACTATTAAAATATGCATATTTTCATGACTTTCATAAACCGATCTTGGCCTTAGTATTTTACTAGAACTATGGCTGGCTCCTCCACAAGGTCAGTGGAGGGGGGAGGATTTGCCCCAAATGCCCCATCCTGGATCCGCCATTGAAGTGATGCAAACATTCTGTAACAGAATGGAAATTATCAAGAAATTATAATTCAAAAATCAAACCCCATGTAAAAGCTGATGATCAAAATGTTCAACACATATAGATGCTCTTTTTTCTAGTCTCGTGTAGCCAAACTCTTTTCTTTGCATGGTGATTATCAATTAGAAAAGGCACTTATATTTTCTAATCGATAAGGGCTGTATGGAGAAAACAGTCTGGCTACACAAGACTTGGTATTAAGTTAGCCTTCTTGTGGGTCTTGTCTGTGATAATCATAATCTACTAGGGTGGTCATGCATTCTAATAGAGCATTCAGAGTTACAAATTGAATGCAAAACATGTTGATACTAATCGTACGTGAAATCTTGAGCATTTTGGATTAAATATATATTTCTGCTTTCATTATTGAATTCTTAGCAAGCCCATGAACTTCATTGTAGTAACGACCACTGAAACTTGTGAAGTAGTATTAAAGATACAGATATTGGTATATCACAGGAAAATGGTCAAGATCAAATTAGTTTAGAAGAGTCAAACAAAATATAGTTTGGTTGGACTACATTGGTAATCAAAATTGGTCTATGCATTTCTCTGTCTATTAATTTTTGTTTTCTGATGACTTTTTCTTCTTTTATCTCCTATCTCTGTTACCAGCTCTGATTATTGCAACCAACATGCAGCTACAGGAAGAAGAGTAATAGTCACAGCAACTGTGCGCTGCAACATAAGTAGCTACAGAAAGAAGCAGCAGCTATAGCAGCATGATCAGTTATAGATAATCTATAAATCCATGTTGTTGTTTTTAACTTTCCAGTGTTCATATCTACCTATGCCAGTTGTATATACTGCAGCAGAGAAACTGGTTCAGCTTTCTCCTTTGTTATGCATGGACATGCTATGTAAAATACTGTAGGCCATTGCACAGTAATGTGTCATGAAGCCAGTGCTACTGCATGACAGATAATTAAGTGTGTGTGTGTGTGTTTTATAAGACTTGAATATTGCATAGTTTAGTTGTACACACCTATAACCATACATTCCCAGATGGAGATGTACTATTATTGTAGTGAAAGTTTGCTTTCAAAAGTTTGAGCTCAGTGAATGACTCCAATGTTTACCTTGATTTCATCATATTTTCAATTTTCTTTCTTTTTTTTGTTTTGCAGTACTCTTAAGCATTTTTATAACTAATTTTTATGTATGTTTTTTGAAAACTGGTGTATTGCATGCAGTCAAAACACGAGTATGATTCGTTGGAACACTTACTGCTTACAGCAACAAGGTATGTATGTTGTATGGTACACCCTACCAGTTAGCAAGGTACAATCCTTTTTATCAGACTAAGGAGATGTAGCAAAAAGCCGCTGTAATAGACATTCTTCAATTCTGGCTAAAGAGGAGAATTGAATATCTTGGCAATAGAACTAATACATGCAATGCAAGCCATGAATACCATCTAAACAGCCCAGCTTTAAAGGTGTATGGGGTGTTGCCAAGAAATTACTGCTAATGTCATCGTACATTTGTAGCAGCATTGTTACCTTTGTTTTGTTCACCACTATTTCTTTGCATCCATACTATGACATATTCTACTTGAACTATGAAGTAACAAAATAAACAGCTATATGGTGTATATATATATGTGTATAGAAGTCTGTGTTTGTATTTCATCAATGTACATAGCTGTCCATGAATATAATTAGTTGTGTGGAACTGTCTTTTTCCTACACTTTAGATGCGTGCCTGCAATTAACAGTCTATATACAGTTGAACTGCCCACGGTCATAAGTATGGCTTTTTCATACCCACAAGTTCTTTGTTATGAAGGCTAATAGTTAGTGTGTATGACAGTGAATCACATCTTCAGTGTGAGCTAATATGGCTTGCTGATTATGAATAACTAGACATCCCATGACCTTTCACATGCAAGTATAAAATGAATATAGTTGGTTACCAGAAGTGCAATAGTGTAAGTATGCATAGAATGGTAATTTACTATATCTAAGATGTAAACATTGATTTTCACACAAAATAATGGATAATTGAATGTATCACTGTAATTCTTAGTTGCCATGGTGTTATGATTCTTCCACTTACTCGCTGTGTCTTTAGTTCCATCAATTTTTCTTTCCAACTTATTATACGTATGTAAGCTTAATTTTTTTTCACTTTGCTCAGCTGGTGTGCTTATGATCTTATGATCTTGAATCAGTTTCTCTGTGCCAAGATGCCACTGTAATCTGATTGTGTTATCAAGCTTTGCTAAAATTGGGTAGTTACTTGGTGTTTTTCTTGGATATCATATTTATTCTATATTTGTTTTAGTTTGTCCTATACAATAGTTTAATATTTATGTGTAGGTGTTCACACTTTGTGAATTCTACAGGTATTGCAATTGTATGATGAACATGTTTATACCAAGTGTCATATGTACTATACTAAGTGTCTCATTTGCACTGGAGTGTATCACAGATTCAGAGTGCTTCGTTAGACCTGGAGAAAAGTCATTTGCTGAACAGGTCATTGAAGTTGCCTTAAACAAGTCATTTAGTTCTTTTACTATATTGGTGCACCCAGGAGACTACTATGCCACTAAGGCTAACACTAGCAACATGAATTTTGTTAATTTTAAAAATGTAATTATTAAAAGGCAAAGAGATGGTGCAGCTGTTGATGTAAAGTGCCGAGAGATTACAAATACAGCATTCAATGGGATTGGTTTTGATCATTCTGCTGATATCACAATTTCAGGCCTGAGCTTTAGTAGATGTGGAACGATAACATCAGGTTTATTCTTCTTCAACACTACTGGTATACATATTTCTGATTGTTCCTTCCATCACAATAACGATAATGGAGTTCAACTATTGTTTAGTGACAATATTACAATTATAAACTGCCTCTTCTACTTTAATGTTGGTTTACAGCCTGATGATCCATCTAATGTGATTACAAATGGAACTGGTTCTAATAGAGGTGTAGGTTTAGGAATATTTGCTGGCCATCAAGCTAACCTTAAAGTCATAATTACAAATTGTACCTTTACAAGTAACATTGCATATAAGACTACAGATTACGACCCATCAAATGACTCAAGGCCTTATACTTTTACCCCTTTTGGAAATGGAGGAGCAATTTATTTAAAGATGAATAGAGTTAATGACTCATATGTTAGTATTACCAACTGTCGGTTTTACAACAACACAGCAATACATCAAGGAGGCGCTATAGTGTTACTACCTGTTAATTCAGTTAATAATACTGTTGACATAGCTGGGTGTGAATTTTTTGGTAATAAAGCACTTGGTGGTCCTTTGAGGAAACGTAATGAGACTATTAAAGGAACAGATCTAGATGGTTTTGTTGAAAGCATCAATACAGACTTTTCTATGACAGATTTTATTATCAAGTTATTAAATGGTGATGATCTGCACTCATCAGGAGGTTATGGAGGTGCCATTGCTATGACTATTTATGGTACATCTGATAAAAACATGCTATCTGTAAAAGACTCAAATTTTTCTAACAATGTTGCCATTTTATCAAGTGGAGCTATAGGCATTATTGTCCCTGACTCATTAACTGGCACACAAGGAGGGGCAGATTCCAATCAAGCCACCATCAATAAGTATGTATATCATGAAATATTAAACAAGTAATGAACTGACTAAAACTTGTAAACGTAAATGCGTCCATCCAGGTTATATATATATATATATCAATTAGCCCTCAATTTTAGACCACATGTATAATCCATTCTGCGCTATATGTTAATGGTGACTGATTAACCATAATTTTGCTTTATTTTTGTGCAAAAAAAATTGTTGTAACATTTTTTTGTGAAAACTATCTTTACAGTGCACGAAGTTTATTTACACACTTGATTAACATGACTGCTCTATTAGAGTCTATCAAGCATCAGACAAGTAGTTGAATCCTAGCTGGTTCCCATCCTACCACCCCAACCCCAGTGTGAGCACTTGTGATATAGTTACACTTCTTGAAAAACTAGTAGGAAATTGAGTCAGGTTCTTGTACGTACATGTAATAATCTAAATGGTCATCTGTAGGAAATTCCATTTTTAGTAAAAATTCACTCACAACACTGCAAAACTGATAAATTGTTGCTTTATAAAAATATCATTATCTGCAAAAGCATACATGCGTTAATTGTCCCCCAAAGGATGGTTTTGTGAAGTCAGTTCACATTTTCATGTTACTCATACTGTACTATAATACATATTTGCTAACAACTATTTTGCAGTTGCACATTTGTTGGTAACACAGTATTTGTTGCTGGATCTGCAATTGGAGTAGCATCGTATGCTCGTGTGGACATAGCTAGTTTTCCTATCAGTATAGTAAATTGGTAAGAGTGTGTGTATAAATGTTGTGTAAATAATTTATTAATGTTGTTTTATTCTAGCACATTTGAGTACAATAAGAATAATGTAACGTGGTTAGGAAACACTTTCCCAACATCATTGATTACAGGTATTGTTGTTGGAATTCGTTTTCTAGTGGCTTTTTGTGGCACAAATATATTTCGATCTAACTATGGAGGGGGAATAAACATGAATCATGCTAGAGTTACCATTGATGGCAAGATGTTATTTTATGATAATAATAAAGGTGCTATTGGTGGTGCGATGAGATTAGGAGAAGTTGCCTTGGTGTGTTATATCACCCTGATATATGAAGTAATTTTATGGTGTTTTGTTTAGCTTCATCTTATGCCCCATACACACTTAACCTTCATCAACAACAGCGCTTTACAGTTGGGGGGAGCCATTGGTGCAGAAAACATCAGGGGTGATGATGCTACTTTGATTTTAAATAACTTCTGTTTCATCCAGTACAATATTGGTGGTGAAAATGAGTACAACCCTAGTGAATGGAAAGTAAGAGCTATCATTGAAACAGTCTTATAAGTATAGCACTATTATACTCACTGTTCCACACAGGTAAACTTTACGTTTACTGATAACATATTGTCATACAAAGATGGTCAGGGACACACTTTCTTCGCTAATAATGTTGTGAGATGTGTTGCTGGTCAGAGTGAATCATTGAACAGTAATAGAAGTATTTTCAGTACAACAATATTTTCCCTTCCTTCCTTATTTAATCTGTAAGTAAATACTTTATTACTGTACTATTATGACTGCATTTAACAGTGGTAGAATGAGATTATTAATCTATTATATGAATGTTTCAGCAGTCCTTGATGTATGCTGGATTAGATAAATCCAATGTTTACTGCATACATATGTGTTACTTTAGATGCACATCAAAGGTGGTGGAGCAGGCCAAGGAGGGGGGGGGGGCAGCTTTGATAATGAAATTTATACGGTGGAGCTTGAAGCAAATATACAACAGATATGGATAATAATTCGTGGAAGTCTGGCCCCAGAAAAAAATTTACATTTTAGAGGCTCTGACAGAGCATTTTAATTGGAATCATATATATTTTTTGCAAATAAATTAAGTAAGCTATGGACTTACAGCTTTTATAGAAAGGTAAAGTAACTGTTCTATTAGAGTAGTTGAGTGCTCTATTAGAGTATCTTAATTTTTCTTGCAAACATTGTCCAATAAGTGGGAAGCCATGCTCCCTGTGCCGCCTCCCTGTTTCCATTGCCTATACACATAATTGTTATAATGAAGTTGTATGGACTATAAAACATTAGTGGTCATACTAATACAACACAAGGCAAAGTTGAGTGTGTAATAATATTCTCAAGATCTTGCCACAAATTCTTTGTATTCATACAACTAAGTGAACAATACTTTATACTTTTTGCTTGTCATCCATGCTTCAGAGTGTTCGTTGAGTGTACCCAATCACTTTAGTGTTTACCCATCGGTAAGTGTCCAACAGCTAGGATTAGTTAAACTAGTTATAGTACTTAAAATGTCACACACATGATCAACAGCATTGTCAGTGAGCTAATTTGCATTATTTCACAACCATACTATATCTTCCACGTAACTGCAATGTATTTTTCATACTGAACCTTTGTTTTGTAGGGAAAATAGAACGCTCTTTGGTACTTTAGTCCTTCCATGTGAAAATCTTATTATATTATGTGCATATTACAGTGGGGATAGCAATGGTACATTTTTGAATGGACGCCAATTTGAAACAGCTCCATCTCTATTGATAATAGTAAGTTGATGATACAGTCTTTTTTCTTTTCTTTTTTATTGTACTGGACAGCTAGTAATTACTGATGCGTCCAGGGGGACCAGCCCCAAGAAAAAATTAAATACACACGTACATTATGATTAGCTGGTCTTCATTGATTGTGCATCATTAATCAAGAGGCTCTGTTGTGTTGGTGATTACCTAGTTATAACATAGTTATAATTTTTGTGTGCCATGCAGATACATACTAATTTTTCAGGTCATAACTGCCAGTTTTTAAAGTGTTTGCTTAAATTCTGGAAATAAACAAGCACCTGGTGCAGAAGTGCTTTGACTACAAACTAACAAAATTGTCATGGATCTGTTGTGGCTTAAGTAGATTATCCTGTACATTTGTTAGAGTGTATGGTATAGTGAGAATGTGGCTGCATGGTCAAATTCACTACAGTTAAGTTGCACATTCAACCTCAAATTCATTCTGTTCTGCTGCATTCCAAATATGTACTATGTAGGGTGTGGGTTTTATCACATTTACATTATTGAAAATGCATAGTTGTTTGATAGTAGATATCGGTAGTAAACTGAGATAACTACTAAATATAAAGAGACCAGTATCAAGACGCATGGTAGTGTGTTGTGCGGCCAAGAAAGCCAGTGCACCACACTGTGAGTATATTTACAGGAAGAAACAAAACACAATTTTCATGCATATACAGCTCTGTGCTCCCTTCTCAAATTTAAATCATTTTTACCATAAGTCCTCTAAAAATTCGGCATATTTTTAAATCAATAATTTTCGTCTCGCCAAATTTCGGCCTATAATTAGATAGTAATCACCACTAATTTTAGTTGATCGACCACTCGTCACAGTATAATTGGTATCGTCGATATTAAGGCTAGACAACTCTGACATTCTCATCACTATCAGCATCCATCACAAAATAGCAAACGTGCCGCAGTTTTTATTAGAGGAAATTATTTCACTGCTAGAATACGGGTGCCGAATAAATAAAGGGGCCAAATTTTTAGAGAACTTACGGTATACCGCAAACGCCCTCCATCTTCAGCACCCCATGCACATATCAACAAATGAGCAAGATTACCTAACACAATCATGAAATATGAGCCTTCAAAATTTAACTTTAATTCTTTTTTTTTTCCATTTAGAGGACTCAGAGGCTTAGATTATTCTTTTCACACACTTTACATTATAAAATGCAGTGCATAGTTCAATTTTCTTAAGCTTTAGTACATTTTATGAACGTATTGCGGCACAACCATGTACCAAGTTTGGTGCAAAATTGCAACTCTGATAAATAGTCATAGAGCTATGGACGCATTAAAACAGGCCAACTTGTTGTCACGCCTACAGGGTAAACTGCGTATGGGAATAACTTAAGAATCAGTATGTGTATAGGTTAACCATCATAGCTCAAACCTTTTGTACTTTAAAAGAAATCGCATTGACAGCAGAGAGTTACTAGGAAAAAACCAAACAACTGTAAATTACGGGGTCGAAATACTCTAATAGAACAGTCACCACGGGATAAAAAGTGCATGAAAAATGCTGAAAAAATTTACCACTGTTCGAACCAGGAACCTCCATACTGAACACCCAAATCCTTAACCACTGAGCCCCTCACTGTATTTTACTTTATAAATGAAAACTCTAGCTAAAATCTACTCTTTCACAGATCTACCATTACTACCAATGGAAAATCTAGAACATTCTATGTGTGATCTATTAGAAATCCGCAAAAAGTTCTATTAGAGCATTACAAAAGTAATTAAATAAAAACTCTGCAATACAATACCATTGTAACTTCTCTAGTATTCCATCCAATCAATACCGATTTTGGTAGGGTAGTACACAACCACTAAGGCCTACTTGTGCCAATCGTCGGAATCATAATCATCATAATAATTGCTATGCTAGTAAAAACTTGTGACAACAGGCTGGAAATCGTATTCTAACATATAAGGTGCCGTGCAGGATTTGCTTTGTTAAAAAGTCGATCAACTGCAACTTATCACGTTTTGTATGAAAAATTGGGATACTCTAATAGAACAGTCACTGATAGACAAATAGTACAATCATGCATACCTAACTTGAATTTACTATTATAATAAATACTGACACTATAATACAACTATTATAGCCATGAACAAGCAAGCACAAAATTACGTGAGCAATTATCAATATTAACATAGATCCTTTGGTATTTTTCTGTATTGGTAGAGCACTACTTTGTCTTACATCATTGTCATTTTGTATTATCTACATCATTGCAGCCATTTCATGACCACCACCTTTTGATTTCACAACTTTTTTCACCCGGACTTTTTGAAGGCTGCGCCCTTCTATACAGTTTAGCTGTTTTTGCATGGTATAGTATACATATGCTAGCTCTCATCAGATCTATTAAACATGTGCATGGTTGTTAATTTTTAGAAAAGTGACAATATAACAGCTTCTCCTGGAGAAATTTTTAATTTGTATCTGTATGCTGAGGATGAAAATAGGAACACTAAAGATGCAATATATTCCTACCAAAAAAATCCTTTGGAAAATCCATCATCAGTTATAGAAGTACATTTGGATTCTACTGATGAAAATTTGATAAGTTTTGCCTCTGTCAGCAGAACGAATTTAAAGCTACAAAGGAGCTTGTTTGTGACTCATGAAAAGCAGCTGCAGAAATGTGATGTAAACTATAGAAATTCTAACAGTTTTGTCTCCAGTTTTACACTTAACCTTATTGACTCATCAAGGGGAGGAATAGTATGTATTTTATTGTGTCATATACTACACCTATAATGCTTATTATGTACTTACAGGTTAATAAGGCTACAGTGACTGTAAATGTGCAGTGTTGTCATGTTGGTTATGAGTACAACAATGATACTGGTAAATGTATGTTCATGTATGATCAACGTAGTAATGATATTCTGAGACCAGATGCTAGCCAAGCACACATTTATATTCGGGTACGATATGTATTTTAGTTGACCAGTGTATGTGTATGTATGTATATGTGACTATATTGAAACTAGTTTATCATCTCAGTTAAAAAATTCACCACAGTGTTGTTTTTAAGTATTCTATTTATTGTATGCTTCACTGTTTGGTGTTAAGTGGTTCCCTAAGCATGAAAATGCTTAGGTTAAGTGTTGTATGGTGAACGTAATGTAAGTGTTGGTATTTCCATTCCAAACGGCCTCACCCTGTTATGGTTAGATGATGCTAACCCCTTGTATTGTTGAACACCATGCACTAGAATTTAATGCATGAATGTAAATCACCTGCTTTATAGGGATATCGATATACTAGGACTATCGTTTACCAATTTGCTTAGCTGCATAGTTGTCACATTATTGGTTATGTATGTATACTTGTGCACTTGGAGAATCACAGTAACCGCTTTTGAACACGCTTATACCAGCTGCTTGCTTTTTTTGGGGGGGGGGAGTACACCAGCTATTACCATTGTAATGAGCCTGAGGTCCCAACCACCTTTGTTGTATTTTGAAGTGTGTTTACAAAATAGTCTACATAATTATGTAGTGTACATGAATGCTCATAGCAAGACTATGAGCTTGATTTTTTTTCATTTTCAATGTTGCTTCTGTGATAGTTGCTACACGAAAGGCTTCAAATACAATAATATATGTCACGTGTTACATATGCGCATGCGTGTATTCTAATATATGTTACATCTCCTTTGTTGTTTGAGTATGCAATCATACAGTTACAATAAATATGTGCATTTAAAACGTGTGTGCGTGTCAGAGTTCTATAGTTTGTGTCGGTGTACCTTGCTGGCTTCCAAATTGTTCTCTGTGATCTGCAGCGTTGTAAAGGGGGTGAAGGTGTACTGTTTTGTCCTGCTGGCATTTCAGTCTCAGCGGTGTCAGCTTCATCACTAATACTGGCATCCTCTAGCCAGTGATCGCAGCTGTGATCAGCTTGGTAGTGCCGTTTTGCATTCAGGCTACTAGGTGTTGGTTTTAGATGCCGTCGGTTTCGTCAGTAACTTTGTCCTACTGGAATATTAACTATGTATGAGCGAGGCCCATCTTGGCTGATGGCAATAACTGTTGCTGGTTCCCATTTCCCTTTTGCTTTCATCATCACTCTGTCTCCCACCGCTAGTGGTCATAGAGTTGCCGTGTGGCGGTTGTAGTAATATTTTTGCCGTGTTTTCCTTTGTCTGAGTTCCTTATGTACCGTCTGTGGGTTGATGAGTTTTGGTTGCAATAGTTTGGTTGTGGTTGGAAGCAGGGTCTTTGTCCTTCGGTCCATGAGCCTTTGTGCAGGTGATCCTAATGTGTCTGAGATGGGGGTATTTCGATATTCAAGTAGAGCTAAGTATGGGTCCTGATTGTCTAGAATGACTTTCTTAATTAGGTTTTTTGCTGTTTGGACTGCTTTCTCTGCCATGCCATTGGACTGTGGGTAATGTGGACTTGCTGTTTGGTGCTCGAATCCATATTCTCGTGAGAGCTGTTTGAAAATTGTACTAGAAAATTGTGGACCATTGTCTGTTATCAATTTGTCTGGGACTCCATGTCTGGAGAACTGCAATTTGCAATGTGTAACAATTTGCTTGCTAGTGGATCTTTGCACACTTGGTGGTATTACCACTGAGGTATCACATTGCATTGAGCGCCAGTGTCAATCTTGAAGGTGGTCCTCTGGTGGTTCATTAGGATAGTGACTGACCAGTCCTTTACTTTGTGAGTTTGTCCAAGTGTCCCAATGAACAAGTCATCATTGTCTGGTGCCTCTTTTTGGATACTGTAGTGGAATAGTGGTTGCGATTGGGTTGCTCTTGTGCGACACACTTTGGCAAAGTGGTTTCTACGGCCAAATTTTCGACATTCGGCTCCAAGTGCAGGACAGACTTGTTGCTTGGTGTGCCAATTGCCACATCGGTCACAGTACAGCTTCTGAACTTGTTTGTTCTGTGAGCGTATTCCATGGATGGCTGGTAGGTCGTTGGCTTGATCATTGGTAAATGACTTCATTTGGGACGATGTTATTTCGATTGCCCTGCATATGGCAATAGCCTTCTGTAGTGTTAGATCGGGTTCTCTGAGGAGCCTACTGCGTGTTTTTTCACAGTGTATGTCACACACTATTCTGTCTCTTATTAAGCTGTCCTTCAGGTCTTTGAACTCACATGTTTGAGCTTTGGTCTTTAGGTCTGTGACATACTGGTCAATGGTTTCGCCGTTACATTGGTTGTGAGTATTGAACACGTGTCTTTCCCACGTGATATTTTTCCGTGGCACACAATATGCTTCGAACTTCTCCAGGATTTTTGCTACTTTACTTTTGTCATCTGCATCTTCCCATGAGAATGTGTTGTAGACTTCTACTGCGTCCGGCCCGACTACGTGTAATAGTGTCGCTGCTTGGATTCCTTCGCCTTTTGAGCTGAGGCCGCTTGCCAGTGAAAAGAGTTCGAAACGTTGTCTCCACTTTCTCCACGCATCAGAAACATTGCTACTGTCTAAGTCTAACGGATCTGGAGGAGTGAGGTTATCCCACTTCTGACACCATGTGATAGTTGCTACACAAAAGACTTCGAATACAATAATATATGTCACGTGTTATATATGCGCATGCGTGTATTCTAATAAATATTACAGCTTCAGCCCAACTGGTCATACCACAGTATCTACAATGCATACTTCATGGACTTATTTGTGTCCTCCTGTGTGTCCTCCTGTGTGTCCCATTTATCTTTGCTGACAGTGCAAGGTGTCAATTTGCAGTAGTGCCTCATGATGGCTTTCCTACAGAATCATTGGAGTTTTCCATTATGACTGTTTGATTGCAGAGGTCCTTCTCCAAGTGTTTCTTCATTTGTAACACTGTAACGAGCTGAACATGGCTGAAAACAAAGCACAATGGCCACTTTGCTATTTCAGTAAGTGATATTTGGGGCGCACTGCCACATTCAGGTGAAAACAAGTCTGGGTGCCATTCTTTCCATTCTAATGCGATATGCTTGGGTTCACCGGTAGTGTTGCGAACCAGTATTGTCTAGGTCAAGCCAATTATTGGCTAAGAAGCCTTAACATCGTAACATAACTTCAAAGCATGTGTAAATATGTACTTGTATAGCTGTTATTGTGTTGATGGTCACTTTGGTACCACCCTAAGGCTTCCAACAGGCATGTTTAGTGCCATAATGTCTGCTAATTTACAATCAGACAATAACTGGTCAATATTCAATTATTCACCTTCCAATAACCGGTTTTAGTAAACTCTGCAAGTTCACAGCACTATTCACCAGTCATAATTATATTACAAAAAGTAAGCAAACAAGTATAAGAATATTCAGTTTGATTAGAGATCATAGGAATAGAAGTAGTGAAACAAGGGAGGTTGCCTACACCTAAAGATATACTAGTGGACATTTAATCCCTAATTCAGTCGTGGGTATAGACTGAAGTAGGGATTTAATGTCCACTAGTATATCTTCAGGTGTAGGCGACCTCCCTTGTTTCACTACTTCTATTTCTATGATCTCTAATCAAGCTTAAAATTCAAATTTTTACTTATACTTGTCTAGTGAGTTTCCATTTGGTTGCATTTATGAGTTTTCAGATATGCATTACATATTATGCTAATACATGTACACAGTCTGATAGATATGGAGGATTTGATTCTGATGGATATTTTATAACTGCAAGAATGCCACCATCTTATCAGAACTGTACACAAGAAGGAAGATTGCCAGGGTGTTTAGTAGAGGATGATGATCTTGATCAGCAGTGTAACCAACGAAGAACTGGTAAATGCAATAGCTGTACATCCCCAAAATGAATGTTGTCTCAAAGTGCTGCCATTAATTCAATCATCAAAATATTTCTGTGGCATAAAATTTCATCATGAAAGTGTTTTAGTGCATCTGATTCAAATTTAGTCTAGAAATAAGATATTCTGATAGATTGCCAATATTTATTTAAATGCTAAAAATAATGTTGTTTTTTCGTCTGCTATCCTGAGAAAGGCTATATTATAGTGCATTACATACCCTTCATTTTATGCAACAATTTTACAATTCAAGGCTGGTATGTGCCTTTTGCAGTTCCAACAAATATCCACCCTTCTTCATGCAAGGTAGCTATTTTTTACTGGCAATTTTACAGCGTATATGCATACATTTCAAATTCTTTGAAATGCTTATCATTAAGTACAGTAGTACTTAATAGGTAGGGATTGATAAGAAATCATATGGCTTCATAATTTATCACACTTTACAAAACAGCCTTACAATAAGTTTTAGCCGAAAAAACTACCTGGAATACATTAGTACTGCTGTAATGATGCTGTACCAAGCAAAAGTCGAATGTTTCGATGTACAGTGAATTTTAAAATTTTGAAATTCACCTGGATTTCGTCTGTTTGCCTGCCTGCCTGCCTGCCAGCCAATTTCATCTGCTTGCCTGCCTGCCTGCCTGCCTGCCTGCCTGCCTGCCTGCCTGCCTGCCTGCCTGCCTGCCTGCCTGCCTGCCTGCCTGCCTGCCTGCCTGCCTGCCTGCCTGCCTGCCTGCCTGCCTGCCTGCCTGCCTGCCTGCCTGCCTGCCTGCCTGCCTGCCTGCCTGCCTGCCTGCCTGCCTGCCTGCCTGCCTGCCTGCCTGCCTGCCTGCCTGCCTGCCTGCCTGCCTGCCTGCCTGCCTGCCTGCCTGCCTGCCTGCCTGCCTGCCTGCCTGCCTGCCTGCCTGCCTGCCTGCCTGCCTGCCTGCCTGCCTGCTGTAAGACCCAGTGCACTAGGTGTACTGCTCCAGAAATTTCAGACAGCCAAAGTAATGATGGCGGATTCACGAATCTGTTGTTCCGTCCACTGAACCATGCTGTTTGCTTTCATCATTCATTAGCTTCTTTGTTTTTCTTGAAGGATAATTAATAGTTGCGGCAGGTGCCACAACCCAAACACGTGATTTTAACAAAGCGTGAGTACGTGTGTGTAAGATGAGGATGAACGGGTGTAGTACCCAAGGAGTTGTCTATAGCATTTATTAACTCTGGGTAGTCGTTTTATAGTCATACTAGTTTAGCTTTTTTTGCGAGGTAGCTAGCTAATAATGCCTTTGAGGGGCAGATCCACCTCAGGATCCAGACTGCCATTAGAAATGCAGCTGAAGCCTGTTGTAATAGCTTTAAAAGACAAAACAATAATTATTTTAGAGGTACTTATTGCGTACAAAGGTAAAAGATAGTTGCTTCAAGTGATATTTATACTATGTGGAAAGCAAAGAGTATAATATAGCTAGCTAGCTAAACATAAAAAGTAAACAAACTAGCTATTAAAATATAAATTTTAAAAGGAAGTAGGGATTAATTATACATGCTACAAAAAGTAAGGAAACAAGCTCAAAAATGTTACAGCTGAAATGAGAAACAATCCAGCATTAAAAAGTAAGGAAACAAGATTGGACGACTACTTGCTAAAATGAGACTCACTTTAATCCCTACTTTTGGCTAATTTGATGGTCTCATTTCAAGATGTTAGCCAAAAGTAGGCATTAAAATATATCTCATTTTAGCAAGTAGTTGTCTAAACAAACTTGTTTCCTTACTTTATAATAATGCTGGATCATTTCTCATTTCAGCTGTAACATTTTTGAGCTTGTTTCCTTACTTTTTGTAGCATGTATAATCAATCCCTACTTCCTTTTAAAATTTTAATTTTTTTAATAGCTAGTACTACTATACATACACCCTTTTCATATGGTCATGTTCACATTCAACATGTTCATAATATGAGCTTCTTAACCGTTGAACCTCAAAGTCATAAAATATCATAAGTGAATTCAACCCTACAAAGCAGTAGGGTTCAACCCAGGTTGATCTCAGGTTTGCAAAGTTAAAGCGAGTTGCGGTTTTTTGGTGAATACATAAAGTGGTTTAGAAGACAATTATCACTCAATAAATACCATCATCTGATGATTGCTTTTGAAAGTGGGTTACTCAACCATCACTTTTGAGTGACCATGTTAGTTGTCAACACACCCACTTATAGCTATTCTACACAATCATGTCTCTTTTTTAAAAAGTCCAAAGACAATTTGTTGTCACGCCTCCAGGGTAAACTGCTTGACAGAATAACTTGACAATCGGTCTGTACATGGAGTAATTATTGTAGTACAAACCTTTTGTAGTTTGAAAGAAATCGCACTAACAGTCATGGACATATAACAAAATGTCAACCATGTGTAAAATGTGCACAATCAACTTGTGTTTATAAAAAGTATTAGTTGCCACACCTACCAGGCAAACTAGCTAATGGAATCAGCAGAAAAATAGGTAGAGAGGTAGATTAATTATTTTAGAACGATCTTTCAGTAGTTTACTACAAGGAATCAGGGTTCAGATTAAAAATCACTGAGTTACATTGCGAAAGTCAATTAGGTGTATCAAGTGCGCAATTGAGATACTCTAATAGTGCAGTCACCCTAATAGAACATTCTGATACGTAGTAATAAGTTACTCTGTTAGAACATTCAGCTACAAACCATGCAGAGAGTTCAACTACGAACAATTCACCCTGTAGAGAGTTCAGCTACAAATAAATCACTCTGTAGAGAGTTCAGTTACAAACAAGTCACCCTGTAGAGAGCTTGTGATAATTTTAATTTTTTGCAAAAAAAAAAAGCATCATTATAAAAAGTATCCAGAGAATTCAGCTCTTGATGTCTTCCTCTTTTCTGCAGTAAAGAAAAAGAAGACAAGTAAAAGAAACTCCAAAGCTAGCCACACGCCAGCTTTGGAACATATAAATACAAAAAGAAGTGATATCTATACAACAAAACAAAAAACAGCCAAACTGTGAAAACAGGGTGTGACCCCAAAAAATCCAGGGTGAAAAAGGATGTGAAATCAAAGGCAGCAGCCAAGAAATGACTGTGATGGTAAGTTAATGGAAAAAATTTTAATAACGAGAATTCAAGTGAATTTAGTGAGAAGGCAACATAAATTCACCTGAATTGTCGTTAATAAAATTTTCCTACGATCCCTTCTCACAAATTCACCCGAATTGTCGTTATTAAAATTTTGCCATTAACCTACCATCACAGTCATTTCTTGGCTGCCACCTTTGATTTCACATCTTTTCCACCCTGGCCTTTTTGGAGGCCACACCCTTTTTTCACAGCTTGGATTAAAATATAGTGCACATTTTTTTAGGACTTCTACTACAGCAAACGTAGAATATTGTCTAACCTTTCATTGGTAGATCTGTTAAAATTAATTCAAAAATTTCACTACTAAAAGCTTTAAGTAGAAATTGCATTCATATTATAGGCAAGAGATTATGGAAAGTAAGTAGTAACTGCATGGTGGCAGTGGCTCAGTGGCCCAGGGATTGGATGTTTAGGTATAGAGGACTTTAATGTGAATCTTGGGTGATTTGTTTTCAATATTTTCTGGTGCATACTGTTGTGTCTGATGACTGTTCTATTAAAGTATTTTAACCCTGTGATTTGTTCTGTTTGCCTTGTAGTTCTGCTCCAATTTATTTTTTTGCAATGGTTAGCTTAATTACAGACCAATTTTCAGGTTATTCCCATAGATAGTTTACCTTGTAGCCATGACAAAGAAGCCATCTTTTATGCAAATGAACATCTAGAACTCAGCAAATGTGTATGAGCTTTTAGCAAACTTGGTACATAAATTCCCCCTATTTGTGTGAAATAAGTAATGAAGAGAAACAAGTAGTCAAATTCGCCTTGCCTAAAAATGTAATCCCTTTCATAGTACATATGTACTTAATAGTCATAAAGTCTCAACTTTACAGTGTTGTTCTGTGTGAACCACATGCCAAAAAACCATACTCTGAGCTATAATTGTACTTATTTTGGTGTATTTTACCTTGTGCTTTGGTGGTCATTAATTTTCTAGGATTTTTATGTGGGAAGTGTCCAAAAAGTGATAACCATGGAACTGCTCTCAACTTAATTGAATGCAGATCATGTGGAGCATGGGATGTGATAGTTTTTGTCATTGTTTGTAAGTACATTCTATTCTGTAATCTATGTCATTGATGTCGATAATACTTCCACACAGTAGCTATGTGTAACAACATACGTATGTATTGATCATAAACCACTCATGTGTTGTGATGTCCAAATATTCCATAATTAACATTTTTGCTATAGGTATTTTGATTGTGGTAACTTCATTACTGATTATTCTATGCAATGTTCGTCTACCAAATGCACTGAAAGGATTTCTTTTCTATATTCAAGTATGTATTATGTACTGAATTGCAAAAGCATGGATGAAAAAGAACTAATGATTTTTGTATGTATTAGTTGTAACACAGGCATGAGGATTTTCCTGATATGTGTATGCCCAACAGCCCAAGGGCTCTACAGGCTTGAGGGCTGAAGGCATACATATCAGGCAAAAGTCCAAATGTCCCATGTTACAGCTAATGTATAGCACTTCTGATCTATAACAGGCTAATAATAGTCCATGCCAGGTGATCAATCACTCAAACCAATACAAATGCAACTACTGAATGTACTATATAATATACATGCCTGAAAGGTTTTGTTATGGGTCAGCAGCCGGCTATGTTTGGCTATGATGAATGGACAAATCCTAGAGATATATCACACAGAATTTCAATTATGCGAGTTAATCAGTGCTGTTGAAGCATAATAACAGAGTGTTTACTAAAGGCCTATAGATGGATACGCTTGTTTGTAGAGTGATTATCTTGTGTAGAGTGGTAATTTCATGTTATCAGTAATGCGTGTGTGGTCTGTATTCAAAAACATGCAAATGCTTGCTACATGTAGCACTAGTTCTCACCTTAGCCCAATGTTATCAACTCATAGGTTAGCAAGGATAACAAAATGCTTTTCATCTGAGTGGTTTTCATGGTCACCTCCAAGTCGTGCATGCTGACCACTTGAGTATTAATCAATCCCCACAGCCAATTTTGGCCTTAATGTTTATATAATTACTGCCCAGTTGTAGCCTAGGCTACATTCAGATATAGCCCGGGCAAGTCGCCAACTGAGCTACACTGCAAATGTAGCCCAGGTGGCTCCTTTGATCTTCAGTGTGACAGTGATATATACATAAGAGTTAAAGGTAAAAGTTAAAGCACTGCTGGAAGTGCAATACATCAAATATAGCACGAAAACAGCATGAGGTAAAGCCAAATGTTATATTTCATCTCAAGACTACTCTTTGAGTGCTATAATATTTGATGTATAGCATATGCATTATTCTTATTCTGGACTTGGATTAGTCTAGTCTGTCTTCTTAATGACTAAACGTTTTTGATTATGGTACTTAATAAACATATTTCCGTGATATTCCTACTGTACGTTTATATCAATAAAATGTAGTAAAATAACCATCATTGAAATCTTCAAAGCATGTCTATAAATTGACTCCAGTGGTTCTAGTTTTATTGGTTGGGTTGACTGGTCAGCCAGTGCAGCGTGGGCGCCTAGACTGGCTTGGTTGATTGGTTGCACTGGTGATTGTTCACTCAAGCAGGCTATTAGCCTGCAAATAGGCCTGACACATGTTAGTGTGTCATGTGTAGCTCTATACCTACCGGATATAGAACTGTGGGTCTATCAAAGTGTTCTATACTGCCCAAGAACTGTTGTGTTCTGTATGGCTAGAACAGTATTTGCTATAATCTTCCCATGCAAGGTTCTTTATATATGTTTCATTATTTCACTAACTAACTAACTAGCGATATGTTAGTATATAAACACCTAAGATGCCGCGCATATACCTATCTAATAACCTTCACACTAGTGACACCACCATGCATGCTCATAAGTGATAGCCGTAAAGCATATTTTAAAGTGGAATTGTTGCAGTTGTTGCTAAACAGTTAAGTGTGTAATTTTATGTTAACTGTGTGGTGAGTTGTATGTGGTTTTGCATTGTTTTATTCAGGTTGTAGGCTACGTTTATAACATTGGAACTAGGAATGGGGAGCTACAGTGGGTATGTATGATGGCTACATTACATGACTTAATGTAGTGTCATGTCTCTTTTTAGCACTTTTACTTATCAAGGGTTTTTGGATTTAGTTTGTTTCTCCCATTGTGTATTTCATCAAATTTGGATGCATTAGAAGTTGCTACAATTGGATTTGTATCACCAATACTTATCATAGCAACTGTAGCTACATATGTCACTCTGTAAGTGAACCACTGTATTATAGTTACTTTGTAAAGCATCGTTACAGGGCTCCCTATTTTCCTCACTTAAGCAAAAGGAAAACAGTTGATGGCATTTGGTTTTTAATTCTCATTGCTTATGTCTACACTGCGGATACTTGTTTGAATATATTGAGGTGTGCACAAGTGTATGAACCCACTGAGTTTAAAGGAACTCTAGTAAGTTATCTTCCAAATCAACTGCTCACTCTTTCATAACTAATGACTTATTGATGCACAGTGCTCTTTTCACATGCAATGCAATATAGTTTCTTGTTTAAGTCAGCTGATATGATATGCAATTTGCTTTGTCTAACTGGTTACAGGGATGAGTGCCAGTACTACAGTAGTTGTATAACTATTTGCTATATACATGTATGTATGTTTTACAACCTGGTAGCAAATTAAAATGTGCTCTTTATTATCTCCCATATAGAAATATTTCAATGCAGTATTGTCAATACGTACATGCATCAATGGACTTGCTATCTTATATATTAATGCTTTAATCAGGACACACGATAGTGTGTCATGTGGCCAAGTACAGCTTGTTTTGATGTACGACAGACAAGTGTGTATTTTACAGGAACCAAGAAAACGCTGTTTTCATGCACTTGTAGCTCAATAGTGCCTGAACGGAAATTATCCAGCTTTGCTGCAGAAATTCCCTCTGTGTAGGACACCTCCTATTCCAAATTTGAGCTGAATCTGCCCAGCCATCACTGAGATATGTACCTTCACGGCCATAGCAGTAGTGATTCACTGATTGTCCAATATTAAATAAATGGCATGCATTTGGCCAAACCACGGTTTTATCTGGCGGGAACTTACCTTTCAAAGTTTTTCGTATTTTCGTCGTATTTTCTTCTTAATCTTCTTATGTAAATTTTTTTCACACACTTTAGAAAAATTGCAATAACTTGTGCATACTTTATCAATTGACTTCAAATTTGGAGGGCAGTACAAGCATAATGCAGCACATTTACAGCTCGATTTTCATACAGATCAAACTATGAAAAACAGAATATGCGCAATTTTGAAAATTTCTAAAGCGATTTGTTCAGGGTAATCCGCTTGATGGAACAACTTGAAAATTGGTCTGTACATGAAGCTACTATGTAAAAGTTAGACTTCAGACCACAGGGGTCTAAGTAATTTAGTAACCCGATGGCCCTGTGTTGTGGCACCTGAGTGAAGCAAAGGTGCTACTACAGGGCCATCAAGTACTAAATTACTTAGACCCCTGTGGTCTGAAGTCTCAGTTATTTAGATCCCTTATGTAGTTGTACCTTATCACTGTTGACAACAGAGAAATGTAGCATTCATTAGTAGAAACAAGCCATTACTCCACCCATAACAACACTTACAGGTTTAAAATTAATTATCAGGTGGCGATGCATTGCCAATGCTACCAGTGCAGGTGCGCATAATAAACATGAAAAGGGTCTAAGTAAGGGTCTAAGTAACTTAGACACCTCCAAAATCCACCACAAAAAGGGTCTAACATAGTACAAACATTTTGTGGTTTGAAAGTACTGAGAGTATTAGCTAAGGAGATATCAAGCAAACTAAACATGTGAAAAAAGTGTGATTGAGATACTCTAATAGAACAGTCACTGAGAAGTAGAAAAAAGTGTGCAAAAATTGTCAGAAAAAATTCTCCAGGGTTCAAATCAGGGACCTCCACACCTATATACCCAAGCCCTTACCACTCTGCCACTGCTGTTAGTTGCTCATTTCACTCAATTTCTACCTTTTTGTAAAAATGTTTAGATATACTAGAATGATAACTCGTAGACCTATCAGGAAAATTCTAGAACATTCTATATGCATTGTATTGAGGTACTCAGAAAAAAATGTGTGTTCTATTAGAGTACTACAAGCATTATGAAAATAGCCTGTCATGCGGCCAAGTACAGCCAGTGTGGGTGGGCGACATACTTGTTTTACGGAACCAGAAAACACCATTTTCATGTATCCATTGCAGCCTCTTACAAGTGAGACCCTTCAATATGCAACAGCTAATTATGAGGATGGAGCTCGTGTAGACGTTTATGCTTTAGGATTCAGGGGAGATAAACATCAGAAGGCATTTTTTGATGTCAAAGTGTTTAATCCAAATGCACCTTCATATTGTGGTACCCAAGTAGCTATCCTCACTTTATTGATGTTTTGAGCATGAGAAACTACAAAAGTATAGACAATATATTAGGGAAATTGAGATGGCCCCACTTGTATTTTTAACATTAAGGGGTGGTAGATGTCATGCTGCTGCTGTATTTTACAGAAGACATGTTTTCCTTGTCTCTCTTCAGAAGGAGTTGTCGTATAGTTCTGTGGTGTCATGGTTATGCTCTGCTATTTTGTGTTTGAGAGGAGCCAGGGCCGTCCACTTTCACTAGGAGCACTTGACCTTACACTAGCTGAGAGTCAGGTGGCTCCAGCTCATTGATTGAAATTTGATCTTAGTATTTGTCTAACACTTTTAACACCTTTAGTGTTAGGGGTGGTGGCAAGGGGTGCTGGTAACCCCGGGAATAAAATTTAAAAAGAAGTTTTCATGTATTCATAGCTCCATAGTGCTTAAACGGTATAAATAACCATTTCTGCTGTAGAAGCATCCTCAGGGTAGGGCACTCCCATTCCTAATTTGAGTCGAATCTGCCCAGCATCATTGAGGTATACGCCTTCAAAATTCGTCTTATTTTAGTTCTTCATATTTTCCACAACAAATGGCTGCAATGATGTTAATAGCTAATTTCATTGTTTTCAAGCTAGATAACTATCCATTAAATTTGTACCAATTACCAGTAAATGTAGATCTGCACTAAAGCAGCCAGGCTGTTTAAAAGTGAATTTACAAAATAATTAATGAACAAGGGCAAGGAAAAATTAGGAGTTTTAAGTTTGACCAGGGATCACAGAAATAGAAAGCAGTGAAACAAAGGAGGTCACCTACACCTGAAAGTGTATATTTAATCCCTACTTCAGTCTATACCTATAACTGAATTAGGTATTAAATGTCCACTAGCATATCTACAGGTGTAGGTGACTTCCCTTGTTCAACTACTTTCATTTCTATGATCTCTAGTCGAGCTTTAGGTTCTTAATATTTCCTTACGCTTGTTTGTTTACTTTTTTGTAACATAATTATGATTGGTAAACCCACACATACTGCATCAAAAGAAAGAATGGTGCCAGACTTATTGTTTTCATCTGAACCTGTGTTAATGTAAAATGGCCATTAATACTTTTAGCTATGTATGTTCAACCCATTACACAGCATTACAAAGTATGAGAAGTGCCTCTGCTATCAATCCATGGCCAGTCACTTACCCAAAATACAGACAATTCCATAGGAAGCCATCACATACTACCACAAATTAATACCTAGAGCTGTTACCAAAGGGAAATAGGACACAATAGAGGACAAAGGAAGTCTGATGCATACATTGTACATACTTCGGTATGCCATAAGGCACTTGCCAGGCTGAAGCAACATCTAACAGTGAAAATAGCTAGTAGCCCTTGAGTTATGCTTGTCTAAAGGTATTAGTCAGTCAGTTGCTAAAAAATTCCACTATATATATAATTTTTTTTAAATTGTAGGCTGAAATGGGGTCAGGTCATCCAGGTCACATTTTAATCAGGCGGTAAATCTCATATGCTTTACCTGGGTCCAACTGGACCAATTCATGTGTAATGTTGAATAAATTGAGCTTGGTTGTGCTTGAAGATTGCAGCTGGTTTATCCAGTATTGATCTGGTTATATCTCAGCTGCACACCATTAGCCTGCCCACTGTTCTGCACCATGCAGCAGTTCTTGGACTAAAAGGCCTGTTTATTGTAGTTTCTGTGATAAGTGTCACCCGTGTTATAATTTAACCATATAGGTGTACTACTATGATGGAACACTGAAATGTTTTACTGGACAACATCTTCTATATGGAGTAATAGCAATACTTGTATCAATACTGATACTGATACCGTTTACTTCGTTTGTGCTTGCAATAAATTTCAACTTAATCAACGTGAGTATAATCAAACTGTAGCCATCATTATTGGTGTACCGTATCATTTGGCAGAAAGCTGGTCCTCTAAAAGATGTAATAAGTTCTGGAGTTGACAATAAATGCCCCTGGTGGAGTGGGTATGACTTGGTCAGAAGATTATCATTTTTTATAGTATATATATTGCTGGAAGCTTTCTACAGTGATTGTACACAGGTATCCAGCTACCTATATAGCTGTAATTAAGTATAGATGACTTTGATAATTAGTAATTGCATATATGATCTTGTTAAAAAGTAACTGGCTGTTCTTAGTAGCTGGTCTACAGGCGACCAAGTGCACCTTCCTCGTTCATTGTACCCCCAGAATCCATCTATGTCACTTTTTAACCACTAGGGACCCACCAATTATGCTCATTATTTTACCTATTATGATATGCTGTACTGCTCAAAAATTTTGCCTAATTATGCTCATTATTTATTCCTCAGTTCCCATGTTTTTTTTCTAATAAAATTGCACTTCATAGGAAAAATAGTAAGTGGCTGAAGCACAGACTGTAATCCTTGCTTGTCAAAATGCATGTCACAGAAAAGATTGATATACTTTAATAGAACAGCCAGCTATCTGATTGTTCTATTAGAGTTGCTGACTTTTCTATTAGAGTATATAGATCTTTTTCTGTGATAATGTATTTTGATAAGAATTTATGGTATTGCACAAGTGTTCTGCAACTTCTGCCTATTATGCTAGAATTATGCTCAATGATTTCAGGTACCTATTATGCTCATTATTATGCCAACATATTCGGTGGTCCTACCAGACACACACTTTGTGCTAATGTACATGCATGATTCTTTTTCTATAGTTTGCCTTGATATTCATGGCTGTGTTGATGCTAGTGATTACTTCAAGAGTGCAGCCATATACTCATAAGTGGGTGGGAGTGATTGAAGCATTGATACTGTTGGATCTTATTATTATTTCCATTGACAATAAACAATTTAAAAATGAAGATTTTGCTGTTATTCTTCTTGTTCTTCCATTCATCTACTTTTTAATTTTCTCAGTGATTAAGATACTTAGCTTTCTCCAGTAAGTTTATCATCAAGGTATGCAATAAAATATAAAATTGTATTTTGTGTGCAGGAAAAAATACATAAGGAATGTCAAAGAAAAAGAAACTGACCATAAAACAACTAGAATGTTCAAGAAAGTTGTATTAAAGCCAAGACATGCATTTCAACATTTGAAAACTACACTCACCTCAACAACAGATGCTAACCTAGAAGAATTGTCACTGTCAATACCAGTTGCAAATTATTATGCAGAATACCGTGATGAATTAGATGACTATGTTACTGTTAATGATTAATAAATTGTGTGTAGCACAGATCATTACTTGTTTGTTTTTCTTTTCATTTTTATGCTCAATTTGACACTGTTAAATAACTGATAGGGCATTTAAATACGTATGCACAGACAATAAATTATGTAATGCTTCAACGAATAGTGTGGATGGTCCAACATATATATATATATGCATGTACATGCCTTGTACGTAGCTTCATGTGAATCATGTATGTCGGGATGATTTGACACTAATAGTGAATAATACAGTCTAGCCAACAAATAGAAGGTAATGTAGCTAACTAGCCATGTACAGTGAATATACTACATGCATGAATAATGTTACACATATCATTGTATTTAGGTCAATATTTTAATAGGTTTGGAATATCTGTAGTAACAATTAATGTACAACAGCTTACACACAAACGTAGAGCATTAGTAATGTTATTAGCTTGACAGATGTGTTCATAATAGCAGTATATCTAGTAGTCCAGTTTAGCGATTAGTTACACCCAATATATCTACCTTGCAATTACACACTAGCTATTCCATAATTAGTTTAAAGTTTACCCATTGTGTATTTTGGCCACGAAGTCTAAAACATCAAATGCTAGTTCTTTATAGCATTTTCCAATTATGCTACAGCTTTTTAATTTACTACAATTGTCAATTGTTACATGAAGTGTTTAGTTGCACATACTTTACTATTCAATTTCTCTGTCAGTCAACATTACTTTTGATGATTCACACTGTGAAAAAGGTGGGATATAATATGGTATTTCCAGTGGCTTATTGAATACAAATAAGCCTTAATATAAATCCTGTATTATACTCATGTTATAGTTTAGTATAATGCATACTATACTATTACATATATGGTTTCAGTTTATTTACCACAATACCTGAAATAGCTTATATCGAATATAATACCCACACTATACCATCACATATATGGTTTCAGTATGTTTAACGCATTAACTAAAGCCTTACATGAGATTGTTAGTATAATACAGGTTATATCAAGCTTTTTTGTATTCAATAAACCACTGGAAATACCATCTTATATCCCTCTTTTTTCACAGTGTCATATATATGCCAACTTATTTACCAAGAATCAATTTGCAAATCATCACATCGTACATGTACTGTAATTCCTACAGTAATGCATGGTCACCAGGTGTGTTGAATAGTTTAGGTAATTGAAAAGCAAAATATATAATTATAACACTGCATTTGTATAATTCCATTAAAAATACTCTGATAGATCAGCCATAATAGAATGTTCAGTCACACTAAGCTTAAGGAGATATACCACTCTCATAAAGCTATCAGGTGGAATGTAGGGACCAGTCTATTTTGCTTTTTTTCCCACCTATTTTTCTTTCCAGCAATTCTTTTATTTTTCACCTATTATGCTCCATATTTTGCTCAAGAATTATAAATTTTGCTCAACACTGATCTTTGTTAATTGAATATTTCCAATTGCAAAGCTACAGTTTCGCCTTAAAGTGACTGTTCTATTAGAGTATCTCGATCAGCAATTACTTCTAACATGTAAAGCAAGAAGCTAGCTAATATTGCTTAACATGTGTGACTGTTTTATTAGAGCATCTCGATTGTCACTTGTTGTTACTGTAACAATTAGCTGTGCATTGTCGATTTTTTAGCGCGTCTGACTGTTCTATTAGAGTATCTCGATCTTTTGTGCAATTTTTATGTCCACTTCAAAAAAATTGCACCTATTATTCCAGCATTTTGCTCATTGCTTTTACCCACCCATTATGCCAAAAATTTTGCCGGCGAAATCGACGGGTCCCTAGTGGAATGACAAAGTACAATATAAATAATACTCTAATATAATAACCAGCTAACAACTTATGTATAGTTTGCTACATACTGGTGGCATTATCATAATGGATGATCTGTTTAAAGCATTAATACTGAATTTTATTACGAGCATAATAATTGGTCTCTGCACTGTAACTTTTGAAGTTAATATATATTATATTATTAATTTGTCCATTGGGCCAGCATTATGCTTGGTACATTTAGCATACTTATTATGCTAGATATCAGTTATGCTGCACAACATAGACTCAAGTCTACCCTTAATTCAATCATTATCTCAAGAAAACAGAAGATCATTGTAAATGTTATCAGTTGCAATTGTACAACTTCTTCCAAACTGATCTGAGTCAACTCTTTGATATTCCCACCCATATATAGCTAATTGTACTTATATAATTAACGTAATAACTGAGCAAAGAGACAAAAGCTCACACGAGGTTTTGACATTTTTGCAACACCCTGAAGGAAATCATCATGCTCACATAAAATTTTTTTCAGCATCTATAGGTAATACCCTCATAGTTATAATGGTCTAAATCTTTGTCAATATGTAGACAGTGCATATATATTACAATCCAGCAATTGCAAGTGGCCATGGCATAGAGCTGCACACCTAAGTAGTAGATGCAAGACACTGCATGATGTCTGAAGGTGCATCCTATAGCCAAATTTATATAATGCTCAATATATACACGTCAAATTTTGTTATTTTGTTTTTTTCTGAATGCAAGCACAGATCTAGGTGATTAAATACAACTGGTGTATGTGGGGACATCAAAAATCAGAGGCAGATCTCCCTCAAATTTAGTTCTCTATAGCAGTCTAGCTATATAGCTCAGTAGCTATGTTGTTGCTATGAGCAAGATCCTGCACTATGCATGCAGTTGTGTTTGGTTAAAGTCCTATAGAGAATGTATCCTAATTAATGTGTCAAATTGTAGTCTGTGTTAAAAGATGATTTTTTTTCAATAGTTTTGCAACTTTCATACTTGACTGTTCTGTTGGAATCCTCTTTTTTTAAAGTGGAGAAATGGTTTACCCTTGGGAAGTTATTAACTAAAATCAAAGTTCACAGTGCTGATCCAGCTGTTACAAAAAGGATGCTTCCTTTCATTATAAACAAAAGTGCTATCTGTGTTGAAAGCTCTGTAATAGGCCTGCATCAAATATGTCAGCATAATAGGCTGGAGTACTATGCCAGCATTATAATGCTGGAATATTAAGTGGATATTTCAAACTATGGAGCTTAATTCCTTGAAAATAGATCGATACTCCCTAATGGAGCAATCAGTGGAAACTGCAAACTGTAATAGAGCACTCAAATGCATTGTACAATAGAACACTCAACAGTCATTTTATAGTGAAATACTCTAATAGAGCATTCACTGATTAAAATGTTCCAAGATAATTGTAACAAATGTTGTTAGCTTAGGAGCATAATGCAAGCATGATAGGAACACTGAAAGAGCATAATGGGTGAAAAATTTAGGAAATTCCTGAAAGCATTTTGGACAAAATTTTGAGCATATTTGACTTAGGCCTATTGTGAAATCAAATATGGCTACATAATAATCTATCAATATCTAGTGACATATGCATGTTATGAGCACCAAAAGGATGTGGTAGTTGATAAAGACACAACTTATAAGGATTGTTACTGTCATCAAAGTTTGTGAATGAGTTGGACCATGGCCAAATTAAAATTATGATGTTGACATTTATAAATAATTATACATAGTCATTTTTGACATTTTGAATTTATAGGTCTTGGGTGTGGTCATGTGTATTGACAATAGTGGTTGATCTATTCATGAGTCATTAAAGTTTTTGCTATACAGCTAAAAGCATATTTGCTATATAGACAATTACAAAGTCTATAGATGAATATCATGAGTTGTCTGGATCAGAAATATGTAGTAAGTATTAACGTACATGTAATTTTATAGCTAGATCTATTCACATATAACATATTCAGTTCTGTATGATAATTGATCTTTACTTTGATTTTGAGCTTTATATATTAGACATTATGACAATATTATTAGAAAGGGCAGAAGGTTAACTCTTTGATTAAATTAAAATATTGGACCAAGGACACTCCCCTGAGTTACTCCTTACCTAGTTGATAGCATTTCCTTAAGACAAACTGCATGACTTTTAATTATAGTGATGTTTATCGTCATATGACAAAATCAGGCAACCATCAGTTTTCTTTGGTGATAGCTATCTGGGAGGAACTATAGCTATTTGCATATGCTTTTAAGGGGAAGATTAATAGATTGAGAACATTGGCTTTTAGATCAATCACCAGCTTTATAAGGAGCATGAAGTATACCATGCATAAGAAGACTGGATGGGCTTTTTTTAAAAAGTGAAGCCCGTGTAACATTTTGGGACCAGCTGATGCATGTATTATTTTGACACACTCCCTCCCATCCCTACATGTAAAACCTATGTGGTATCTATTACAGCTAGCCAATTTGTTTATTTAGGGAGACACACACTCACACAACACACACACACAACTAGCTCGGACACTGACTTCACTGGATTGGCTTGCATATAATGGGTCCAGCCTTCAATGTTGCATGGGCTATGGGATAGCTATACAAATAACTAGCTATATACACATTACACTGGTAAAGTAGATAATATCAACAACATTTCCCTACTTAGGTGGCCTCCCCAAGGTTGGCTCCGAGCGTGGCGCTTGGCCGGAATCTGGGTGGCCTGCGGATCAAGTCACGATGGGGTTGCCTTTTTTTTTCAGCCCTTCTAGGTATTTGCCCCGTTTCACTTTAGGATATTTAGCTCAAAGATTTTCGCTTAGGCTCCTAGGCTATGGGTAAACACCTCGAACAGGCTCTGCCTTCTGTGTACACCCTCCAGTGCCTAACTGGTAAAGTAGATAATAATAACAATAACTACACAGCAAGAAAAAAACTCAAGAACCACAAGGATGCCATACGTTTACAGTATAGCTACCATTGGAGGTCTTCTCATTATCATTATGCTCTACTGTGTTTCTAATGATGACGATTAATCATTTATGATGACTCAGACCAGTAAGAGTGCTTGTATAGTTTGCTGCTAGCTAATATACTACCTCGGTTATCTTTTCACAAAAATGGCTTGTGGTGCCAGACTGGCTGGTGCCATGCAAGATATTTCGTAAATCCCTTGTATTAAAAGTCCCTTCGTGAATCTTGATCGAGTGGCTTTACGAATCACGTGCAAATGAATGTGGTTAGCTATACCAGGAGATCATTTTAAGGGAGATCATCTAGAAAGCGGTGAGTTTACGCACACATGTACCTACATTCAGGTGGTCGTCACAGTTAACTTAATTTCCAATGCCTTCCTATCGTAAACACATAGATCCGGTAAACACCATGCCTGAGGGAGTTACCGGCTCGATTATAGTTTATACTGTACGTGTTCTTTGTCATCGTTATTTGTGCGGGTAGGTTCTGTTTTACATCAGATACAATGATGTCTTCTCTGACTTCACAATTTCATATTATGCATTCCACAATGAAGCCATATGACGTAGTTAATAGATAGATAAGTTGTTACCATTTGAAGTGCCCCGCATGCAAGCATGGAGAATTTGTTACTTTAACGAAGACTCACTATATGACAAATAATAGTAGTTATTTGTGTATTATTTAATTATGTGTATTATTTAATTGTGTGTATTATGTAATTGTGTTGCTTTGTATTTGTCATGTCTTGTATGTTTTTCAGTTTTGTACTTGTGTATTTGTATGTGTCTCAGTGTACGTGGGAGAATGGCTATGCCAAACACATGTAGCCTAAAAACCATTATTTCATAAAAACTGAAGTATTCTAAGTATCACATGATTGTTTTAGTCCAGATTCTTATCAGACATGAGTAAAAACATGGCTCAGACAAGTGTATAGAGAGTAAAATTATGCACAACTTTATGACCGAAAACATTTTAATAAAAACATGATGTTTTCTTATGCCACGACGGTGAACAAATGTATTGTTGGTATGCATAGAAAGTGCGGATCACTAAAAGTACACCAGTTATGAGAGTTTCTCCAGAACGATAGATTCCTTTACGTGCATAACAAAGTACCTGGAAGGAGGATCCCCATCCGTAGTTCATGTAGCGAGTTATAGCCCGAGCTGCATTTGCTACCCATACTTTTGTATGGGATTCATGATAGTCGTTCACCGTCAAAAATTCTTGGGCACGCCGCTAATCTCATTATATTGATCATTTTTCATTCAAATAATAATAATATGCGCATAACCTCTATTGGTTTATGACAGTAAGGTTGCCACATCCACTATGTAGTTGTGTAATATTAGTAAAAACCATCTAATTGTTGCTGCAGCTGTCCCTTGTTTGGAGACAGGAATGAGGTTAGAGATCTGTAAAACTTGTTACAGTTACATGTGGCCGGACTGCTGAAAGCAATATTATATTCTTACCAACCTCCACCCAAGAAGAAAAGACAGCAGTCTAGTCATTTGGGCCTATACTAGTTTCATTAGATTTTTCGGAATTTGAAGTAGCTAGCTATGCATATTTTTCAGGTGCAATAAAATGCTCTCAAGAAGTTTAATTTTTGTCATATCCACTCTTCTGGGTGTTTCATCTGCTCCAGAATGTATCACGGATTTAGAGTGCATTGTTAGACCTGGAGAGAAATCATTTGCTGAACAAGTCATTGAAGTTGCTTTAAACAAGTCCAACAGCTCTTTCACTATATTGGCATATCCTGGAGACTACAATGCTATTAAGGCTAACACTAGCATTATGAATTTTGTTAACTTTGAAAATGTACTTATCAAAAGATACACAGATGATGGAGTTGTTAACATAATGTGTCGAGAAGTCACAGATACTATATTTAATGGAATTGGTTTTGAGCATTCCACTAACATTACACTTTCAGGGATGAGTTTTAGCAGATGTGGCATTGTTACATCTGGATTATTTTTCTTTCGCACAAACAATGTGCACATATCTGATTGTTCTTTCCATCATAATACTGATAATGGAATTCAAATTTTATCTGGTAGTAATTTTACAATTGTAAATTGTTGCTTCTATCTGAACATTGGCTTACAACCTGATAATACATCTGATTTGATTATAGACAGGTTTTCATATACATTTACCAGAGGTGTGGGACTGGGCGTATTTGTTGAAGACCAGTGTAATGTCAAGATTGCAATTACCAACTGTACTTTTAGTAGCAACATTGCCTACAAGACTACAGATTATGATCCATCTAGTGATTCAAGACCTTATGGGTTTATTCCATTTGGAAATGGGGGAGCAATTTATCTGAGAATGAATAATGTTAAAAACTCGAATGTGAGTGTCTCTAACTGTCGATTTCACAACAACACAGCAATACATCAAGGAGGAGCTATAGTAATGTTACCTGTCAATTCAACCAATAACACACTGGACATATCAGGGTGTGAATTTATTGGAAATAAAGCACTTGGGGGTCCACTCAGATCACGTAATGAGACTGTTAATGGAACAGATGTTGATGATTTTGTTAATGACATCAATACAAACTTTTCTATGACAGATTTTATTACTAAATCATTGAATGGCACTACCATTACTGACCTGCCATTATCAGGTGGATTTGGAGGTGCCATTGCTATGGGTGTATATGGTACATCAATGCGTAACAAGTTGCTTGTGAAAGACTCACACTTTTCTAGTAATATTGCTGTATTTGCATGTGGAGCTGTTGGCCTTATTGTTCGTGACTCACTGTCTGATGTTCAAGACGGAGTGGATTCTAACCAAGCCACTATTGATAAGTATGTTAAGTTCTGTACTATTATTTTAATGGAAAAGCCTTGTATTGGAATGTTTACTCTTTTTGTAGCTGTACATTTGTGGGTAACAGAGCATTTCTTACTGGATCAGCAATTGGAGTAGCATCATATGCTCGTGTGGACACAGCTAGTTTACCTATCAATATAGTAAACTGGTAAGGATCTTTCGTAATGTATAACTGAATGTTAGTAATTGTTATAGCACATTTGAATACAATGATAATAATGTGAGGTGGATACAAAATGCATCCCCGACATTTGCAGTGACAGGTACTGTTGTTGGAATTCGTTTTCCAGTAGTTTTCAGTGGTACAAATATATTTCGATCTAATACTGGAGGAGGAATAAATATGAATCATGCTAGAATTACCATAAATGGTACCATGCTGTTTCAAGAAAATTATGGAGCAACTATTGGTGGTGCAATGAGAATAGGAGAAGTTACTTTGGTCAGTAACAATAACATGACTATGGTGCTACTCATAAATTGCTTGTTTTATATTTGTTCAGCTTCATGTTATGCCAGATGCACACTTGACTTTCATCAACAACAGTGCTTCACAGTTGGGAGGAGCTATTGGTGTGGAAAATGTTAGGGGTAGTGATGTTACAGTAATATTGAGTAACTTCTGTTTCATCCAATACAACATTGGTGGTGAAAATGAGTATGATCCTAAACACTGGATGGTAAGAACTTTTATATATAATAGTCTAACTTATAATTCAATCCATTTTTTTGTCATTTCACACGTTAGGCAAACTTCACATTTTCTGATAACATGGTGTCACACAGAGATGGACAGGGGGATGCTTTCTTTGCTGATAATGTAGTAAGATGTGTTCTCAGTCAGGAAGCATTAATGAATAATAATAGGAATATTTTCAGTGAATCAGTATTTTCAAACCCCTTCATTTTTAACTTGTAAGTGATGCATATACAAATGATATAATCATTAGACCATAAATTTTGTTGGATTGGGAGATTGCTTTTCTTTAGTGTACACAATATAAATAATAAAAGGAATTTATTCTAATTTGTTTTGAAAGGTAAGTATGGCCCTTGACTCAACCCATATTTACTTTGACCTTAGCAGCCATAGTAAGAGGTTCATGATTTGCATGCCTAAATCTGTCATGAATGTTTATAGAACGTTTGCCTAGTAAGGAGTGAAGCCAACTATCGAAAGGAAGTCCATAACTTAATGTGCTGTGGAATGTACAGTGTGTGAATGCTAACTGGGAAAGTAAGAAACTTTTTATTATCAAACTAATAAGGTACAACAAAGGGGGTGCTATTGTATGGTTCCAGTGTTTCTTATTTCTGTGATGACTAAAATCTATCCTTGTTATTCTCTTGTATATATTTAGCCTTTTACATTCCAAAAAGTGCAATAAAATTTAAGAAGACTTAAGTGCCATTAGTATAATAGTTACAGCATTGTCTGGTAGACATAAACAGCCATCAACTAATCAAAATTCCAGATATCAACTTGTATATAATACTAGCTACATGGCCTTAAAATAATTTTATTGTGTGTTGTAATGACTTTGATGAAAGAAAAAGCATACTGGACCAGATGTAGCTGTAGTGTGTTGCGTGACTTGTGTCAGCTATAGGAGTGAAGTAGCCATGCAGTGGTCAGATTTACCCTCAAATGATACTGCTGTTATACACCTTTTAAGTTATTATCCTTTATAGGCAAACACAATGCATATGTGCAATCCAAATCACATATCAAGCAAAATCAAAGTAACACCACCAGTGGGTAGCTACTCTTCCATACTATTGGTCATTATACCTGAGGTTGGTTTTAAGAGCTGTATTTTGGGTGGTGTGGCAAGCTAGAATGGCAATTTTTGTGGCCCTTACATGCATGGCCTGGCTCCATTTTTGTGGCCCTGGTTTGATGAGCACTGGTGCATGCATGGCCTGTTACTGTTGGTCAAACATTTTTGTATTGATGCTATGGCATGTCCGCCACTAAGGAGCCAATACAGCATTGTAACTCATGTCAGTACTTCAGTTGTAGCCCCCATCCATTTTGAAGCCTACCTGATGCCCACTCTTCCACCCTTTTGAAAGCACTCGTGGTCCTACAACATAAATCACTTTATTTGGTAGGAAAATGACAACCAGCTACAAGTACTGGGGATGCTCTTAAAGGTAATAAATTGATGCATCTTTTCTGTACATTTTTATATGCTTTTTTACTATTCTTGGTAATTTATAATGCCTTGAACTGTTTATCTCAAAACCACTGCACGTGTGATTTAGATCCAGTCAGATAACACAACTCTGTAGTACAATTTTGAGTACGTAAAGTAGCCATTTCCCTTGGTTTTCTGATTGTCTACAAATTAATTAAACATATCTTTATGCACTATCCACTACGAAGGCATTGTTAACTACCCTATTATGAAACAGTGGTGATTCCGTTAACTTTATTACCTTTTGCACAAGAAGAGATAAGATGAGACTGTGATGAGTATGTATATACTGCCTTGATCATGTCAAATAAGCCTTCAACAGCTAAGGTGTGCTACATGGATTTTATATCATGAGTATAAAGAACAGAAGCACATGGTTTTGAGTTATGTTAAAGAATAGAGTATGGAAAGTATAAAATACTATACAGTGAGTAGCTTGTCAGTAGAACTCCACAGACCTTAATTACCATTACATTGCTGTTGTTTGCTGTATACTGAAGTTACATATTCAACTTACAAACATTTGACATTATCTTGTATATCTTAAGTATTGAGTACTATAACACATTTTTTTGATTACGTTTTGTGTAGCCATGATGTGCAAAATTCTTCAGACAGATCACACTTTGAAACAGAGCCACATGAGCTAGTTGTGGTAAGTTGAATCATTGTGGTCAGTAATGTGTTTTATTCGTCTCACATGCTAGAGTTTTTAACTGGGTAGATGGCTAATAATTTTGTATAGTGATGGTGTCACACTTTTAATACAGTTGATTAGTTTTGTGGATGGTCATGTCAATTAGTCTATACTGAATATCAGGACACACAATAGTGTGTCGTGCGGCTAGGGCGGATGAGTGACAGACAAGTGTGTATTTTGCAGGAACCAAGAAATTGCCATTTCCACACATCCATAGCTCAATAGTGTCTGAATGTAATTAACCAGTTTTGCTGTGGAAACTTCCTCTGGGTAGGGAATCTCCTATTTCAAATTTGAGTCGAATCCGCTTGGCCATCACTGAGATATGCACCTTCAAAGTTCATCTCATTTTTATGCTTAATCTTCTTAATTCTTTCTCTTCTTACACTTTAGAAACATTTTAAGCAATAAGTCACACATGCTTTAGTAAATTTACTTCAAATTTGTAGGGCAGTATATGAGCATAATGACAGTACAGTTTTTGTACTAAGAACAAGGGAGTCGTGCATGATTTTGAAAATTGCAACAGTGATTTGTTGTCACTCCTACAGGGTCTGTACATAAAGTAACTATCATAGCACTAGACTTTTGTGGTTTGAAAGTACTGAGAGTATTAATTAAGGAGATGTAAAGCAAAAACCAAACATATGAAGCAAGTTCTATTGAGATACTCTAATAGAACAGTCATCGAGAAGTAAAAATTGTGCACAAAACACCAGAAAAAATTTCCAGGAGACCTCCACACCTATATGCTCAAACCCTTTACCTCTGTTAATTGCTCCCTCGTTTAATTTCTACCTTACAAATTATAAAGTTTTAACTACTAGAATGATAAAATTTTTATAATCTCGTGGAACTGTCAGTGAAAACAAGTGGAACAAAAAATTAGGAATTTTCAATATGAGTAGGGATCAAAGTAATAAAAAGTACTGAAACAAGAGAGATTATCTACCACCTGAAGTCATGCTAGTACACACGTAATCGCTACTTCAGTTGCCAAGATTTAAGATATAATGGCACTGAAGTAGGGATTACGTGTGTACTAGCATGACTTCAGGTGGTAGATAATCTCTCTTGTTTCAGTACTTTTTATTACTCTGATCCCTACTCATATTGAAAATTCCTAATTTTTTGTTCCACTTGTTTGTGTACTTTTTACAAACATTGCATGAATCTTATCTTTTATGTGCATGCAGTTTCTATTACACAGGACACTAAAGTTACTATTTCTTCAATGTCCATGGTTTGCTAGCTATGTTATAGTCATTGCTTTCATACCACATAGCCTAAATATTTCAAGGGGGAAATTTCAATTTTTGCTGATTTTGAGGTTTTGGAGGGTTATCAATGAAAACTTTATCCTTGAAATATTTATTGCCCTATAGCTACATTACAATTGAGATCAAAAATATTCCCTCCTCAAAATATTTAGGCTATGCAGTATCATACAGTTATTATGATAATATTTTTTTGATGTTCATGATAATTGTACATGACTTTGATTGTAGTGTATGAGAAAGTGCATGAATAAGTAAAATTCTGGTATAGCAGTATGAAATTAGGTATCAGCAGCAATTCAGAACAGCAATAAGTGAAATATGGGTGTAAACACTGTGGCCAAGCCAAGAAGCACCATGCATGCAGAGGCTAGACCATATTCAACGCCTATCAACAATTTTCTGTAACCAGTAGAGGTGTTAACTTGATTCGATCAAGCTGAACTTAAGGTGTGATAGTACAGATTGATGAGTCTCCGTCCCTTACAAAATAATACTATTAGCAGTGCTGATAATAATTATTGACAACAAATGGTCCTGTGTATTGCTGTCCATTGTGATCTGCTGCTGGTTGCTGTTCCTGTTGCAGTGTTTGTTGTCCACGTCCCCTTCCTCTGCCCTGTCTTCGTCCCCTGCCTCCTCTTCCTCCATCCCTTTTCCCATTAACCTGGCTCTGTCCTAGTCTCTCAGGCTTGCCTCTTCCATCTCCTCTTCCTCTATCATCCCGGCTCTGCCTTTCTGTGAGATCATTAAATCAATCACATGCATGCATCATATCCATGCATCGAAATTTTCCTTACTTAGCTTGTCAATCTGCCTTGTTAAGGCGTTCCTCTCAGCGATGAGCTTCTCGATGTCAACTACAGAATGCAGCCATGGTGTTGTAAAAGGCACAATATACGCCTAGCCTGCATGCACATGCATGCATTAACACAAACTTTTGGTGTTCTCGTGATCCTGACCGTGCTTCTCTTTAAGTGCCTCTGAAAACAATAATCGTTAGTTAAGATACTGGCAAAATTTCTGAGCTATTCGCGTACCTTCCCCTTCATCCTCCCCTTCTTTGCCATTGGCGCTATCAAGGCTGTAGTTACTTGCTAGAAAATAAGGAAGGCTGTAAAGGGATAAATGTAAAATTTTGTACAAAACGTACCCGACATGTCTGCTGCACAACTTTCTCTTCACACGTGTTGAAACTTCGCGCAAAAATACGGTATGCACGTGACAGAAGACCAGTCTAGTCTCATGCGCCAAACGCTATTAGCGCGGGCCTGGCTGCGCATGAGGCTAGACTGGCTGCCCGCC
Organism: Dysidea avara; assembly: GCF_963678975.1. NCBI lineage: Eukaryota > Metazoa > Porifera > Demospongiae > Dictyoceratida > Dysideidae > Dysidea > Dysidea avara. The sequence goes on from NC_089274.1 coordinate 15,215,540, forward strand.
CGTGTACCGCACCCATGTGCACGTGAGTCGGTTGTGTGTCAAAATTTTAATGTCAAAATGCACAGATAGGGCAGACGCTAATATAAGGGACTATGAAATAAGCGTCCAAGCAAGAGGGTGCTAGCTAAATCTGGGTTGAGCACTTTTCCATCCGGCTACACTGATGGCTTAGTAGGCTACTTGTTAAGGAAATTTTTTCCCTGGGTTTAGACTGCATACTACCCTCCAGCACCAGATTGCGCCAAGGGAATGGAACCAAGAGCAGCATCAACAACTTTCGGCCAAGGAGTAGCTACGCCATGCAAAGATTTGGAATCTCGAAGCCTAGTGATTTAAAGATGCCATTAATGACAATTGGACACATACAATGCTGTGTTTGTGTATGCATAGTGTTCATATTCTGCTGTGTTGTGATCTCCTTATTGGTCTGGTCTATTGTTAATTCGTTCTCGTCCACGTGCATTTTTGTCCCCATCTTCTTCCTATCTCGTGTTCCTTGCTTGCCCCTGCCTCTTCAACTCCGTGCAGTTCTGTCTCATTGCTCTTCAACCCTACATCCACTGCTTGGCTCCACTTGGTTTTTCTATAACACAATGTTAGAAACAGAGTGCTGGCATTTCATGTATCACTGACTTACTTTATTTACTTACAGACTATTCCTCTCTTAATCAGTTTCTTGATGTCAATTACAAAATGAAATGTTATCACATGCCGTAGGAGGCATCAGTACTAACTTTTGTTCATGGAGTCGTCTGGTATAAGTCTGTACAGCTGCATTATCCTGTTCCTTGGTTGCTGCCGAGACTAAACATCGCCTTACTCATCTTATCAGTAAGGAACTGTTATCACTACAGAACAGCTTACAACATGCAAAGTAAGAAAGCAAACAAATGCATGTGGCAATGCATAAATGGCCAGTTAGTGTACTTCCACCATACTCCCGCTTTACCCACACACACACATTAAAGTGTACACTAACTGTCCATTTAGTAGCCACATCACACTTCAGTGAAGCATGCAGCAATTGAATGGTTACTGTCAATTTCACTTTTATTACTAGCCAAGTATATGTACCAACACAGACTAGTTCCACACTTTTACCACTGGCCAAGTACCAGCACGGCCAGTTCCACACTTTTACCACTGGCCAAGTACCAGCACGGCCAGTTCCACACTTTTACCACTGGCCAAGTACTGGTATGGCCAGTTCCACACTTTTACCACTGGTCAAGTACTGGTACGGCCAGTTCCACACTTTTACCACTGACATCTGTTATCATGGTCAACAATTGTAACCTCTTCAGGACCTGAGAACTTGTAGGCAGTCTCATAGTAGTATGGCTCAGAAGCTGAAGAGTGTAATTGTATTTCCAAGTCATCTTCACTGACTAGTTGGATACCTGAAATTTTCCTAAGACTTCTTAAAAGTACCCCAACACTGGTTTTCCTAGTTGACAGTGCTTCATGCATGAGCTTTCTGGATACTATTCTACAAGCAGTCTTTTTCCTGGTGGTAAGTGACATTTCATCTACAATGGAGTAAAACAGTTCTGTAAATCTATTGACAATTGCAGAGCATGTTTCCTTCTGCTGCAAGAGACCCTCGATCATGCTATCCACACATGAATGCATTTGAGATTCAGTTGGCAGCTTAAGCAAGTACCTATAGCAACAGAAAGAATACATAAAAGTGATGAGAAAATAAAATTAATTAAGGAATTAAGTGAAACAACTTTACCTGTGTTTAGATTCTTTGCACACTTTCTCAATAATAGAAAAGTAGTACTTGCTGGTTGAGGATCTAGTAGCAGCACAGGATTTGGCAACATCCTTGCGGTAATGTTCTTTAGTGCTCTCTGCAGAATCCACACGAGACTTTTCCAAGTCTTGATGGTAGTGTTCCCTTTTCTTTTTTGCAACTTCAGTGCGAGACTTTTCCAAGTCTTGATGGTAGTATTCCCTTTGCCTTTCCGCTGACTCAATGCGAGACTTTGCCAAATCTTTGTTAAATGATGTTTTGGTGGCTTCAGCTGATTTCTCACGCGACGCTGTTACATTTTTGTAGTACTCATTAGCAGACGCTGTGATCGGCATTCACTGCTGTACTTGTCCTTTCTCTCTGAGAGTATAGACTCTCTATGAGCTTCATAGTACGCCCTGTTATTCTCCTTCTTTCTACTCTTCCGCGCCGCTTCCTTCGAAGGCATTGCCACACCCAATACTGCCTCAGAGAAAACACACAAAGCAATAATAACCACAATACCCTTAGCTAACGCTATTTTGCTACGAATTATTTCTAATATCGCTCAAATACTTGAGGTAGATACGTTGTTTACAGCAAAGAAATGCGTTTACAAACGCAAGCAATATTAATTTTGCCGGTTAACTTTGCCAGAAACAAAAGATATAAGTTGCTAAATATATTCACTTACACGTACAAAGCTTCCCGGTTGTGAACAGCTCGCTCTTCCTGCTCAAAATCAACTTCGAACTTTCAACCACGTGTATTCGAATATTTTACCACGAAGATTATGATTACTCTATTTAGCGAGCACTCTTATTGAAACGGACGCCGTACATTGAAGCCATTTGTGGAATTATTAACACTACCTGTAGTGAATCCAGGACGATGGCGACATTAAAGAACGATGAAAGGTAAGACCCTAGCGCAAGGATTGTATTTCTATCGGTGTAGGAAAGGTTTAATCTATAGGCAAAGCGAGCCGTTTTCATGCAAGAAGTAGGACTGTAGCTGTTGCCATCTTCCCGCTAGGCCTGGCTGAAGGCATCAGTTAGGGAGTCAGTCAGTAGAAAATTCAATCAGATAGAATTTTTTTTTAAATTCGTGGAAACTCATAGGATGCATTTCGTGCCATTTTGAAGGCGAAATCGTGCTTCACTTTTGTAATACAATACTGCTGAATCGCCGAGATGGTTTTGCAAGTCTGCTTTTGGTGCGTAATTTTTTGGCGGGAAATCGTGAACCTTGACGATCCCTACCATTAAGTACTAGCGTACTTAATGATTCTAGAACATTCTATGTGTGTTGTATTAGAAGTGCTCAGAAAAATGTGTGCTTTTTTAGAGTACTACAACGGAACCAAGAAAATGTTTTTTTCACACATCCTAGGCTCAATAGTGCCTATAGAAGGCTAATTAACAATTTTTCTGTGCGGAAACTTCCCATTCCATATTTACATCCAGTCCACCAGTCATCACTGAGATGCGTGCCTTCATATGTGACCGGATCTGCGAAAACCCAACACAATAGTGCATTTTTTGAATTCCTGTTTATTAAATATTTATAATCTACTTAGCCAAGTGTATTCTCTAGTAAAGTTTCAGCCTCATATGCCGATAACTTTCGGAGTTACAGCCCTACAAAGTAGCAACAACACAAAAATCGATTTGTACAGCAAGTATTGGGAGAATAAATTACTGGCACTTACTAAAATGGTTGTAACTTATGAAAGGATGGACTTACTGGGCTGACATTTTCACCATCGTGTTCACCATGGATAGGGAAATCATTTACTGGGTAAGTTTGTCCTTTTATCACCTTTCTTCACTGGATACAAAGGCAATATCCGTGAAGAAAAATCGATCACGTACGATCGCTTCGACATGACAAAAACAAACATTCATTACTTGCTTATCCTGGGTCTACTGCAACGAAACAAAGATTTTCTAACTCCTCTTGAGTAGGCGAATAAGATGGTATCCAGGTTTTTATTGTTAGTCGCTTCCTCCACTAAGAAAGAGGCATTCAAAAAAATTACGGAATTTTTTCATTAATATGCAAATATTTCACCAATTGTTTTCAATGCTTTAAGGAAGAAAATCCATCCCCTCCTGGAGGAAGACTGAGTGTGGCCCCGACTAGACATTGGGTGACCTGCAGTTCGAATCCTGGGGCTGGAGGGATTTTTTTCCTTACTTTGGCCCCTTTTCTGTTACACCTTATTCAGTCAGTAAGTTAAGTCACTAGATCTAAGTCCTTGTAGGGTAGGTAATCCTAAGGCTGCAGCACATGTTGCTGTCAGACCTTCAGTGCTGGTCACTGTAAAGTGCTAATAATAAATTTAAAAAAAAAAAAAAATACTGGGAATTTAGGCTTGCGCTACTGTGTCAGGTTTTCGCAGATCCAGTCACATATTTTCTTCACGTTTTGCTTTTTAATCTTCTTCTAATTCTTTTCAATCAAGTCACCATGTAGAGAATCAATTCAACTACAAACAAATCACCCAGTAGATTGTACAGCCTTGTAAAATCACCATCTGTAGATCTTGCTGTAGATAGTTTAGCTATTACATAACACCCTGTATAGGATTCAGCTGCTTAACAAGTCACCCTAATAGCTGCATGATAATCATTTTGAAGTTTACAATAAATACATAGCCAATTTACACAAATAGCAGTCTTCAATGATTCCTGTGTAGTAGCAAAGTGGTATAAAAGATAGAAAAAACAATTGTATAAAAACAATTAAGTAATTGTATAGTAATAAAGATAAAAATAGAAGCCCCAAAGCCAGCTGGCTGACTTTGGGGGGCTGCAATTACAAAAAGAAGTGATACAAACAGCCAAGCTGTGAAAAAGGGTGCAGCTCTTTGGGGTGAAATTTTTTGAAATTAAAGGAAATGGCCACAATGATGCTAATGCTGATCCAGACCGTATCTCAGCTACTCAAATTTGAAAAAGATCAAGATACTCTAACAGAGCAGTCATCGCAATATACCCCAATAGAACAGTCTTTGCAATACTCTAATAGAGCATGCAGTTTAGCATCTGTAGTAGTACACTGCTTGGTCTAAGCATCTTCAAATTACTTTCAAAAGTTCCAATGATTCATATGCATGTCATGCAGTGATCATGCATGTTATGTATTAACAAGGTAATCAAAATTGCTTCCATATCTCAAAGAATTAAACTTTCACTTACAGAGTTTTTGTATCATTAAAGTAAAATTAGCTACTAGCTAATTGAAAATTAAATTACTTGGTAGGATATATCCTTGATGTTAACAGAAAAGAGAAAGAGATTTTTATGTAAAATATCCCCAGGTGCTATTTTCAGTAGCAACATCACGTTTGGCCTTCTAGAAGTACTTTGCAAATTTAATACACGTAGTCCTTTGTATGTCTTATTCTAATTCTGGCCAAAAATCAACTGTGGGAGTTTATTATTGCTCACATGATGAAAATGAATCCAATTTTGCATCCTACAACAACCACGCAGACAGAGGTAATTGCCACATACCCTATGAGTTGAGATAACTAATGTTAGTGTAAAGTGATAACTAGTGCTATAGCGTATTCAAAAGGTTTTACACTGCATTTCAATGCTACTGTATATGGCATTTATACACCTTTTCTTGCCTTGAAGTAAACTATGCCATGCATTTTCTTTAATTTGATGCATGATGATGATGCTGCCATTCTATACAAGTACACAGAAAAATTTGGAATTTTCAACTATAGTAGGGACCATAGCGCATCGATAAAAGTACTGAAACAAGCTGGAGTAGTGCATGATATTAAATCACAGTAAAACAATAAGAAGTGTAATATCCCTACTGTGCATTTGCATAATGGTATCTTGAGCACAGTAGGGATATAACACTTCTTAAACCCCAGTGCGTGGGAGTATCAAAGCGCCGCGCTGGGTTATAACTACCATACAGCTAGACAGAGCGGCGCTGCTACTGTACGATATATTAGTTATCACCCAATGATAACTAACTTATCACCCTGTTGCGGAGCCACTCAGTCTCTTTCGTGACATCATAATAACCGCAAATGGCATTGTTTACCAATGGAACAAAGAGCCAAATAAGGAAATATTGATACAAAACACACCAATACAGCACTTAAAACTACCTAAATCTTACAAGAAAACTGTTAATCCTTTACACAATAACACTACAAGTAATACCAATACCGTGATAGCTAGTTTAACAAATGTCAAGAATAGTCCATGACGATTTTCGCTCCAGCAATCACCCCCAACGGTCAGTATGGTGAAGAACTAACTTCCTCTAGCTTCATCGTTCTATCTTGGACTATGATAGCCACTTGTTGGTCTTTATTTTTCTCTTGCACACCACGTGACACCACCATACCAATTTCTGACGAAGGCGAATCGTACCTGGAACCGCTGCTTCATAACACCGCCCTTCGCTACAGTTTGTAGGCAGTATGTAAGGTCTCTCTTGTAGCTACGAAGTAGAATCTCCACACAATTCGGACGAAATCTTGAGCACAGTGACAGGAACTCAAACCGGAACTTAATTTACTATCCGTAAACTTCTGCGCACTCCCGCGCACTGGGGTATAAAACAGTTATATCCCGTATACTCGGATGATATCATTGTTATTACACTCGTCCTCGGCTCCGCCTCGGACTCGTGTAATAACAATGATATCACCCTCGTACCGGGATATAACTATAACTTATTGTTTTACTGTGATTTAATATCGTGCACTACTCCAGCTTGTTTCAGTACTTTTTATCGATGTGCTATGGTCCCTACTCTAGTTGAAAATTCTAAATTTTTCTGCATACTTGTTTGTTAACTTTTTTGTAAATAATTATTATGACTGGTGAACCCACGCATACCGCATCTGAAATGATGCCGCACATCCCAGCTATATAAATTATCGTCTGAAAAGTGAAGTATCCATTATGCTTCATTGTCAGCTATGACTATGTTCAACCCGTTACACAGCATTTTTGATCAAGAATTGTTCAAAAAGCACCTCTGCAATCCATACATACCGAAAGAAGAAATGGTGCTGCATACCCCAGTTATATCAGTTATCATCTGAAAAGTGAATATCCATTACTCTTCGTTGTCGGCTATGTTCAACCCGTTACACAGCAGTACGAATCAATAACTGTTCGAAAAGCACCTCCGCAATCAAAACAGCCATTATGAAAAGTATTGACAATTTCCGTTACGAAGGGAAGCCATCACATGCTACCACCAAATTGACACTTTTCGCTGTCAGTAAAGATGAATGGGACACAAAGGAGGACACTGGTAAGTCCATGAAGAATGCATTGTACGTACTGCGGTATGCCAAAAGGCACCTCTCAGGCTGAAGCGACGTCGAACAGTGAAAAAATCAAGCCCGTAGCCTTAGCCGTTATCGAGTTACGCTTGTCTGAAGGCATCAGTCAGTCAGTCACTTAGATACTTACTCAGTCAGTCAGTAGAAAATTCCGTTAAATGATTTTTTTTTTTAAATTCCGTAACAACTTGTTGAAAGCGTTATGGGTCGATCTGAAAGCTTGTTTGGGCTTAGTTTTACCTAACCAATACTGCCTCATCATCGTCAGGGAAAATTGAGGCTGTTTTTGGGTGATTTTATTTTGTGGTCTACGCCTATTACTCCTTTGCGGTCCCTACTATACACTACTATCGTAGTGTATGATGAATTACTCATAAAAGGTAAAATTTACTATGTAATTTTCATCATGTTGTTTAGCAAAATAATAATATAACAGCTTCTCCTGGAGAAATTTTCGACTTGCTTTTATTTGCCAAGGATGAAAACAACAACATTAAAAATGCAGTCTACTCTTATCAGAGCAACCCCACAGCCAGCCCTTCCTCTATCATAGAGGTTGATCTGGATTCTAATGGTGAAGAATTTTCTAGTTTTGCTTCTGTGAGCAGAACAAATGTTACATTACAAAGGACACTTATTGTAACACGTGATAGACAGCTACAAAGATGCGATGTAAATTTTAGAAACTCTAATAAATTTCTCTCCAGTTTTACACTGAACCTTATTGACTCATCAAGAGGACAAATGGTAACTACCTACATATATAGTATACATGCTTATATGTTCTCTGTACTACACAGGTTAATACAGCTACAGTGAATGTTAATGTGCAGTGTTGTCATGTTGGTTATGAGTACAACAATGATACTGGACAGTGTCTATTCACATACAGTGAGCAAAATGATGTCATACTAAGACAAGACAGCGTTAAACACACATATATTTATATACAGGTAAATTCCATTATAATAACTGCATACCATAATTTGCTTTATTTTCATGCAAAAAATTTCGCATTAAAAATTTCGTATATAAAAAATATCATGAACCACGATAGTGGGTTCATAATAGGGATCGCAGTGGAATTTTTGAAAATCCTAATAGAGCAGTCACCTAAAACCAGCCTTAGAAAGCAGACTCACGCATAAAACAACCCTCAGAAGGCTTATTATCAAACACTGAACTCAGAAAAATTGTGATATAGCAACAAAAATGGTCTAGACGAAATTTGAAAACATTCAAAAATTGCGAATTTTATACGAATTGTTCATATTATTATTCATAATAATATTATTATTTATATTCTTCTTGATTATTATTTTGTTTCACTCGTGTACAGCCCAAGGCTTCCATTTTTTTGCAATAAAAACTACACAGCCTTACTCACTGAGTCCTTCCGCGTGTCCATGACCCATTAATTAACCCGTACTCCACAGATCGCTAACCGGCCTCCACCTCGATAAATTTCTAAGTTCTTCTTCGCCATTGCCTGTTGTTCCGTATACGGAAGAAGCCGTAGAAGAACAAAATTACGGGATCTTGTGTGCACAGGGATGCGTGTTGTTCGACTATAGTATATATTTATAACGTTAATAGATGGCAGATTGAAGTTGTGCAGCACTCTTTACCTTACAAGATCGCCATAAGGCCAATGAAACTTGATTACCAGTTTCTCGCTCAGATTTTTGAAAATTTGATGCGGGCGGGCGGTTATTATTCATTATTCATTATTTTTCCAAAAGCACAACACACATCCAAACATGAAGATTTCTGCCAAAAAACAGTGAGATCTACACTGATTACTCTTGCATTAAATAGCTAAGGTACGTTACTAATCTATAACAAGTGATTTTTCCATTAGAGTATAGCTGATTGCTCTATTAGAGTAAAAGTGACCGTTCTATTAGAGTATTTCGATCTGAAATACCAATAATGAAATTCCATGCGGGTGTATCAAAAGCATGCGGGCGATGACGCGAAACTGCTAATCAAGTTTCATTGGCCTAATAGAGTCTCTAGTAAGCTTCCCGTGTTCGCTACGAGAAGCCGTTCAAGCGCGCATGCAAGGCATCCGTTTATTCTTCTTCCTAGCCATCACAGTGAGTGCTTTGTTTGTCCATTATAGGTGGAAGATAAATGGTAGCGCTAATATCATGGCTGCTTTTCACAAAAAAAAAAAAATTTTGGGTGGGGTGTTTATTACAACCCTACCATTTAAAAATATTTTGTGGTCTAACCACATATCGTCAACAACCCTCCCATATGGTATCCATGTCATAAACACCTTAAGGGTGTGAAGCCTGACAGTCTTATATGGGAGGATTGTGTGCTACTGTGCTTATGTCACTATAACTATAGTATGTTCACGTTGAGCTGAACCCTGAAAAACAGCTAAAAATTAAAAGTGGATTTTTTCTCAACAAAGTTAACATTCCTGCCAACCAGATGATTATTGTTAACAGCAAAGGTGTCAACAACAGACACGTATGGTTTGGCTCCATTACAAGTTCGGGAAAGGGCTCTAATGGACACTGTATTTATATGGCTTCTTCATAGGAAATGTATTGTGAAAATTTTGATTGGCCGTAAACATTATGTCAAACATTTGAACAACAAGATTTTGAAATATTTTTAGCGGATCAAGCAGTACTGCAAATGAGCCAAATTTCAAGATCGTGTGTAATTGCATCCATGATTTATTAAATGTTTTTTAGGATTCAGCTCAACGCGAACATACTATAGCTACTGTGTACTTTAGCACATTCTCTGATCAGCTAGTGACATTAACAGTTGCAAGCATTTATGAACACATGCTAACCAGACTTAAATTTGCTGACTATACCTATGGTGTTCCACTTTATGACACACTGCTGCTAGCCGGCTACACCTAGGCTTTCCAGCGCTAGAGCCCAGTCTAAGTCCTGGCAATTGGAACTCAATATGCCAGTTTAAAGTAGTCTTGCATGGGTATGACTGCCAAATCCCTGGTAATCGTGTAAGACTGGCTACGCCCTGCACTGGCACTAGTATAGTGACATTGTGATTTGTACATGCAGACACTGGCATAGGAAGACTTCGGCCAAGCCTAGCCATCTCGTCCTATTTAGCTTGATTAACACCAACTCACACGGTTGCTGCTGCATACAGCCTTGTATGTTCATACATGCAACTCGTACATTTATACAAAGGTGTTGTAAGTATCATCACTACAATAATAGCACTACAGCTACAATGTATAGCTATCTCTTCACTACCTATTCTGCTAGACAACTCTACACCTGTAATGCACATGCTTGATGTATGCATCGTTCTTCACTTTTTTTTTTAAATGGACTCTACAGGAATTATAACACTAACAGTTACCATTCTTATAACTTGTATCATAGAGTTTCATTCTTTTCCTTCTTTTAGAATAAACACCTAAGACATCTTGTTCTTCTTCAAGTCTCCTGTGCTGTCATCAACACTGTCTCCTGTATGATAGGTGCACAATCAGTAATTCTTCTGACAGGTAGCTAGCTCGTATAGCAGTGTGTTTTCAGCAATGGCACAAAGTGTGATGATGGTGGCTGAAACACTGAGTAGACTAGGAATTAATATATCCTACCTTATTATTTTGTGCGTGTACAAATCAGAATGAAAATACAGTCTTTATCATAGGTTACAAATAAATGTTGCATTAAGATATCTAGTTAATGAGTTAACCTTTTAAACTTAGGAATCTCTGTTAGCTTAGGCTACACTATAAATTATAATGTGCCAATTAACTTATAATCCATAAATGGATTTGGAAAAAAAGTACACAAACTAGACATATTAAAAATTTAAAATTTAAAATAAGAAATAGGGATCGCTAAAAAAAGCCACAAAACAAGAAAGGATTGCTGGGGTGGTAATGTAAACCACAAATCCCTATTTTGACTACCTATAAATGCTCCATTTGAGTATAAAGAGTCAAAATAGGGATTTGTGGTTTACATTACCACCCCAGCGATCCCTTCTTGTTTCGGGGCTTTTTTAGCAATCCCTATTTCTTATTTTAAAATTTTAATATGTCTAGTTTTTGTATGATTTACATGAATGACTGCTCTATTAGAGTAGTTCGATCTTGTGTAAAAATTTTCATGCAAGAAAGTTTCATTCGAGTTTTGCATATGAAAATTATAAATCAAGACACACGCGGCCCAAGAAGCCGGCGCACCACACCGTGGGCATATTAACAGGAGGTAAGAAAACGCAATTTTCACACCTATGTAGCTCTGTGATCCCTTATCCGATTGGAACCAAATTTGCTACAGACGTGCTGGCCAGTTATGGGAGTCTACATACCAAATTTGAAGAAAATCGGTCCAGCCATTTCCGAGATACAAGCGAACAAAATTTCATTTTAATTTCTTCGTTTTTTTCTTCTACTTCTTCATTTCGCACACTTCGCAAAATCCGCCATAAAACATGAATGCGTGCTCCAATGGGGCTGAAATTTGGCACACTTGAAGGGCTCATTAAGGCAGATCTCAGTACCAACCTTGGTAGGAATCCGATGAACATTCACGGAGTTATGACCGATTATGTGCGTAAAATAAGGTCAAAGGTCTGTCACGCCTACAGGGTAAACCACTTGGAGGAATGAGTTGAAAATTGATATGTAGATGGAGTAACCATCGTAGGAGTGCCTTTTTGTGGTTTGAAGAGAATCGAGATAGAGACCATGGAGATATGACACAAAACCCAACCTTTGTCACAATTACGCAATCGATTTTTATGAATAAAAAAAACTATTAGTTTTCACGCCTACCAGACAAAACGCTTAGAGCAATGAGCTGAAAATTGATGTGTAGCTGGAATAATCATCATAGAAAGTCCTAGCAGTAGTACAGAAGAATCGGATTACAAACCACTGAGTCATGATTCGAAAGCCAACTACGTGTTGCAAATGCGAGATCGAGATACTCTAATAGAACAGTCACCCTAATAGAGCATTCAGCTACGTTTATAACTTACTCCATCAAAGAATTATATTACATTGCAAGTTATTCTGTAGGGAATTCAGCTACAACCAGTTAATCTGATAGACAATTCAGCTACAGGCAAGTCACCCTGTAGAGAGTTCACCTAGAAACAAATCACCCTGTAGAGAGATCAGCTAGAAGAAGTCACCTTGTAGAGAGTTCAGCTACAAAGAAACCATCATGTAGAGAGTTCAGCTGAAAAAAATCACCCTGGAGAGAGTTCAGCTATGAAAAGATCACCCTGTAGAGAGTTCAGCTAGAAGAATTCACCCTATAGAGAGTTCAGCTGCAAATAAATCACCTTGTAGAGAATTCAGCTACAAACAAACCGCCCTGTAGAAAGATCAGCTAGAAGAAGTTACCTTGTAGAGAGTTCAGCTACAAAGAAACCACCATGTAGAGAGTTCAGCTGCAAACAAATCATCCTGTAGAGAAATCAGCTACAAACAAATTGCTCTGTAGAAAGATCAGCTAGAAGAAGTTACCTTGTAGAGAGTTCAACTACAAAGAAACTATCATGTAGAGAGATCAGCTACAAACAATTCACCCTGTAGAGAGTTCAGCTACAAAGAATCCATCGTGTAGAGAGTTCAGCTGCAAACAAATCACCCTGTAGAGAGTTTCAGCTACGAAAAGATCACTCTGTATAGAGTTCAGCTAGAAGAAGTCCCATCACAGCCATTTCTTGGCCGCCACCTTGGATTTCACATCTTTTTTCACCATAGTCTTTTTGGGGCCGCACCTTTTTTTACAGCTTAGCTGTTTTTAATTAGATAAATTTTACAACAACAAAAAGCAAATTATGGTAAGTATGAACTCACTGACAAGTTGAATGTACACATGTGCAACATTAATATGGGTCTTGTCATCTTCAAGAGTAGTATTGCATGTTGCTTTTGTAAATGGGTATTATTACTATTCCTTTCCTCTGTATATCTGTTATTCGTCATTATTAGATATCAGTTCGTAAATTTATCATGTAATGAAATTAGTCTCTCAGTGTAGCATAAAGTGGTATAGCTGGGCAAAAATTCATGTCTAACTTTTAAGGGGTGGTGGAAAAGTGGGGCAAGGGGGGCTTTATCCCCTGGCATACTGTATATGGGTCCAGGGGTGTATCCAGACTTTTGGAAAGGGAAGGGGGAGTCAAAATGAAATGGCACTACATTGTCTAATTTGGTAAGGTGAGACCAAAAAAAAGGTCACAGCCACTAACTATGCATTTATCATTAATAAGGTGCATAAGCATCCTTACACAACTCGCTACACAGTGCTCTGAATACTGTGACTGCTTTATTAGAGTGACTGCTCTATTAGAGTATCTCGATCTTAGTATACTAAAGATTTTTCGAGGGGGATCAAGAGTCCCCCCCTATATCCACCACTGTATAGAAAACTACCTCTAGCTGTCATTGAACACTAACAATAATTATGGTGATTATATTATGTTGTGTAATAGCTAACTGTATAAATGCTTAGCTACTTACTTAACTAAATTCCACATCAGGATCAATATACCGTAATAGGGCAGCCACTCTAATACAACAGTCAAGCAAGTAGCTATAGTATGTATGCGTTGAGCTGGGTCCTCAAAAACATTTCATAACTCATGGACGGAATTACACATGATCTTGAAATTTGGCTCATTTATAGAACTGCTTGACCCGCTAAAAATATTTCAAAATCATTTTGTTCAAATTCCCAACACAATATTTATGACTAATCAAAATTTTCAAGATACATTTCCTATTAAAGTATGGTATCCATTGCGACTTTTTCCAAACTTGTATTGGAGCCAAACCACATGTGTCTGTTGTTGACACTTTTGATGTCACCACTAATCATTTGGTTGGCTGAGATGTTACTTTTCTTGAGAAAAAGTCCACTTGTTATTTTTAGCTATTTTTCTGGATCCAGCTCAACATGTACATACTACATTCTGATAAACTGCTAAAATAATTTTCAGATTCAATTTCAGAGGGTTTAGTTCCAAGAGTAAGGGAGCATGTTCCCAGATCCCTAGGTCAACTGTAGTTCAATATTCATAATTCATCAAAATCAGGATATCCCAATAGAGTGATCACCCTAATATAACTGCTAAAACCATTCTCAGATTCGAGTCTTATCTTCAAAATTTCCTGGGGGCATCCCCAAAAATTGACAGCTTTACATGCTAGTGTGCTTAGCACAGTATGCCATTAGCTAGTGTAGTGTTGTGTAGCTAGGTCCTGGAATCATAAGAAACCTGGGCTACATCCCTGTTCCCCCCACCCATAAAAATTTGCCTCCTCCACCTTGAATTGTATTTCATGCTTACTTATGAACCATTGGAATTTTTTGGGTGCCAAATTTTATTCACACGCACACACACACAAAAGTAAAAGCACAGCCTTCAGCTGCCACTACGCGGTCACGCTGCCCAGTGGCCAGCACTGGGGCACCTGTGCGCTACTCAGGTGCCATGAGTGAGTGCAGGCATGCCCTCCTGAGGCAGGACTAGTAATCTGCAGAAGGCTGTACCATGTCTCACAGTGGGCATCCAAAGTCCCACCTGTACCTTCAACTGCTATATGAGACATGGACAGTTGAGCATTTACTTCCCAGTTTACACCAGGTACCCATTGATGTTACAGCTGGCTGGGCTGCTTCCCCAGTTGGCACCAGGCCACCAGGTCCCCATTTTAATAGCTGGGTAGATGTGAGTAAAGTTTCTTGCTCAAGGAAACAACAACAACACCAAAGTTGCCCAGCTGGGAACTGAACCTGGAACCTTTTGATTACCAGGCGGATGCCCTAACCACTTGGCTATGCTGCACATGCACACACACACGCACACACACACACACACACACACACACACACACACACACACACACACACACACACACACACACACACACACTCACATACACACACACACACACACTCACATACACACACACACACACACACACTACACACACACATCACATACATAATGAGGAACTTGTTGAGCATCGATTAGTAACTATATCTACATCAGCAACGTGTACTCTGCTCAATGACTAATTGTGAACAGTTTCTAGCAAATCTGGAACTCCATAGTGCAATATTGGTATTTCTATGGAATGTGCAGCAGCACTTAGAGTCACAAAACCATACCAGTCTGTTAATAACAATAATTTCATAAAATCTTAGCAAGCATAGATTGTAGTGTTTAACACAATGACTGTGGGAAATGATTCAAAGGCTATATAACAACCCTATAATGCGTTGTACTGGGTAGTCTTACTATTATACTCTACAGTACATACACTTAGAACTGGTTGATAATTGACACTTGTCACTATTATTGACTTCCGCTATATGAAAATGTTTTACTAATTATTTAAGTGAAATTGCTGGTCATCTGGTATGCATACGTATAGCAGTAGCTGTCAAGAAGACCGACAATTTTTGGCTTCTGTAGTTGACATTGACAGCTCTGCACATCTGTATGGACAAACGTTTCTTTATTGCTACCTTCTTTGAAATATTATTTGCTTGATGTTTACCAGTGTTTTCTGTGTAGACAAATTCCTGTCAGTCATTTTGTGTCAGTAGTTAATCTTGGGTGATGGCCTGGGTAGCATGTAAAGTAGAAGCAAACGAAATATGTTTGATTGAAGACTATGAGCACAATGACAAAGTCAAGTATCATTTATTTGTATCATCTCATAATGGCTGTTTGTATGGCCAGAGGTTTTCCAAGCTTAGTGACATCAACACTTGCTCTCAAAAAATATTCTTACAGCTAATTTTGCATCTACTTTGAGAAATACTCAATAAAGATGTTTTAAGTTTCGGTTGTCTGTTTCTGATGTGATATTACATTTACAGTATTTTATCCATATATGCAGTCAACTAGATATGGAGGATTTGATTCTGATGGATACTTTGTAACAGCAAGAATTCCACCATCTTATCAAAACTGTACACAAGAGGGAAGGTTATCAGGATGTCTAGTAATGGATGATGATCTTGATCAGCAATGTAATCAAGGAAGAACTGGTAAAGTCACTCATCTATCAGTATATGATGTATTTAAATATTTCATTGTTACCACTGTATACTGTGAAGTAAATATGCAATTCAATACAAATGCTTTCCTGTAAATTGTAACAGGGTATAGATTTCAGTACACAGAAACCTACTATTATTATTATTATTATTATTGTGATTTTGCTGCTGAAAGACATGGATACAAACTGGGGGGTTGGTATAAAACTAAACTAGACTATAAAATACAGCAGCTGGTGTGCTGATAAGAGCTATCAGCACCCAATTATAAGTTAAGATTACAAGGGAGCAACTAAAAATTACAAGTAAACTAATTAATTAACAAAGGGGTAATTGGGGTGGAACTACACCTATGACAAGGACATACAACATGATAAGTACAGTAATTATTGTCATCAAAGTTTGAAGTGAACATGGCCCAGAAGATGTTGTTTAACTGTCTCTTTAGTGTTGCTATAGATAGATCTAGATTTAAAGGTGGCAGTACATTCCATAAACGTGGTAAACGGTTAAAATAAAAGTGGCGGGAGGTGCTATATTTCGTATAATTATGAACTAGCTTGGAATGGGTTGATGATCTTGTAGAACTGTTGCTGTTAAAATGGACCCACTTGGAGATGTCAAAGTGTAAAGATGGATTCTTGATGGATTTAATAAAAAATAACAAGTCATTTAGTTCGTAAGTAAACATGAGGGGAAGCATCGACAACTTTAATAGTCTAGTTTTATAGGATGAAGTATAATCATTAAGAATGTACTTTGTGGCTCTCCGCTGAACCCTTTCCAAAAGCTGGATATCTTGAACAAGATTGGGTCGCCAGATTTGGGAGCAGTACATAAGTTGAGAACGCACCAAGGAGATGTATAATTGTTTCTTTGTCAAGATACAGTTGGTTGTAAAACTACGACGGATTAAGCCTAGCTACTACTGTTGCTGCTGCTTGCTGCTTGCTGCTGCTACTGCTGCTGCTGCTGCTGTTGCTGCTGCTGTTGCTACGTATGGGCAGTACCTGTAGTGTAACAAAAGCATGTAAAGCCTTGCTTTCTATTTCAAAAATTAGGACTGCAGTGTTACTGGTTTGCATACATATTATTGGAAAGCGCATGCATCTGGAAGTAACCAGCTTATATGTACACATGGAAAACCAGAAGAAGAACAAACAGACTTGTATGGTGTATTTAAATTGGGTTTAGACATTTAATTTGGAAAATGTTTCTCAACCACATTACCTTATCATAAATATCCTACTGCTTTTCTGTTGGAAAACTTTAGCATTAATATAAGTACTACCATATCTCATGATATGCTTGTATATTTTCTCAGCTTTACTGAAGTGGTATATTACAGGATTTTTGTGTGGAAAATGTCCCAAGGACACTACCCGTGGCACTGCACTCAACCTGATTGAGTGTAGAACATGTGGAATATCTGATATAGTTGTCTTTGTCATCATTTGTAAGTGTCATTGTGCATATAGTATAGCGGTGTAGCCCCCAAAATTGGCGATATATTGTGCACTTTTTCATAAAACCATGAAACTTTCCACATAAATAGTACTCCTCATGACATGTAATTTTAGATATAGTGCCATCACTGAATTGACCTTCGGTGACTTTTACAGCCATTTTTGTCTTTAACTCCCTGAGGCAGTAATTAACTTTTAAACATGGTACCAAACAAAAGATCGTGCTGATAGAAACAACTTGAAGTCAATAGGTGATTTCATTATAAAGTTATGATCATTTTTACTAGTTGTAAAATTTGATGAATTTATGCATAATAATCTGCCCACAGGTAATTCACACCTTGAAGGTAGGTAAATTTATCAAATTTTGCAGCTAGTAAAAATGATCATAACTTGTAATGAAATCACCTATTGACTTCAAATAAAAACCAAGTTGTTTCTATCAGCACGATCTTTTGTTTGGTACCATGTTTTAACAAGTTAATTACTGCCTCAGGGAGTTAAAGACAAAAATGATCAATTTTCTGTACAAAAATGGCCGTAAAAGTCACCAAAGGTCAACTCAGCGATGGCACTATATCTAAAATAACATATCATGAGGAGTACTATTTATGTGGAAAGTTTCATGGCTTTATGAAAAAGTGATCAATTTTTTGGTTGTGCCGCTATACTAATATACATACAGTATATAGAATTATATTATTGTTCATTTCATAGTATGTTTAGACTATGTCACGCATAGCATATTTTGAAATTTAGCTATTTATAAACATCTCCCATGATTATAGGGAAAGTAAATACCATAGTGAATTTCTTGTCACGTATGTTTGTGTTCCCTAACTAAATGTAGTCACATCAATCATTAGAAATCATTGCTAGTGTATAAATCATTGCTGGTTTATATAAGAATAATCATTATGAAGCTCATCAGCAGGGGCGTAGGGAGGGGGTTCCCAGGGGTTCAGGAACCCCCCCTGTAAAGTTTAGACTTCTGAGTTTACAGCAAGACCCTAACACACCATTTAGTGTGGCAGGACAAAATGAGTGAGTAATATAGTGTATGGCACAGCACAACCGTTGATAAAGCTTGCATTCATCTCTCAGGTAAGGATTTACAGAGGTAACATGAGCCCTCTAGAAAGCTTGTAAAAAAGGTCAATATACACTAATAGAGCAGTCAGGTATATACTCTAATAGAGCAGTCGCATATACTCTATGCATGTAAATATCCATTATGTTAAGGAACTTCATTAGTGGAGTTTTTCATACATTCTAACATGTAATAAATGCAAAACTGAGCATGACCTTATACTGCTATAGCTTTGGTGTGCAGTGTTTAAGGATATAGAATGCCAGTACTTATCACTTGGGCATGCAGAATGAATCCATGCTATGCATATTTTGTAGTCATGATGTTTTCATTTTAAGTTGTTCCAATTTTATCAGTGGATTCATGGTTCCTATACCAGTGAGATAACTATCACTTACAGATGTCAATATGTGTCTATGTGTTATGCTGTCTGTTTCCACTAGGTATAGTACAAGCTTCATCCCAGAGGCACTTATATAGCTGTGCATTATAATTAATGTACTATTTTTGCATAAAATATAGAGTTTTGATTCATTAAAATATTGAAAGTCTCTCAGCGGCTGGGGGCTGTGCCCCCAGTCCCCTGCTTCTGGTAACTCAATACTGCTGTTAGAACTCCCCTTCAAAAAATCCTGGCTACGCCCCTGATCAGTGAGTTACATTGGCACTAAGTGAGCAACCAGAATCACAGGAGACTAGGGCTGAGCAATAGTATCGATAGTGCGATATATCGCGATAGTAAATCACTATCGTTATCGTGATAGTAGGAATATCACTATCGTGATAGTTATGATAAGCTCAGATCTGCATTAAAATGGTATTAACAACTCTTCTATACTGTTTTACAGTTGGTATTACCAGCTTTCTTACAAAGGAGTGGCCTGTAAAAGCTTTACCAAAAGTCCATATTCATTGTCCACCCACGCAATTAATTAACAAATGTACTATGCATGCAAAATAACTTTCTATATGACTACAAATCATAGCTATACAACTGAGACTTTGTTAAGAGCAAAGTGTTTCATAAACTATCGGGATAGTATTCACTATCGCGATATTTAATGAGTAACTATCATGATAGTAAAATTTTTACTATCGCTCAGCACTACAGGAGACATAGTCTAAAGCAGTTATTGCATGTATCTGTGATTATTGTATCATTCTTCAGGTTTCTAATATAGTGTATAGATACTTGGATGTGTGCAATAACATACATGTGTTAAATGGATATACAGTAAAATCTGTCTAATCAAGTCAGTTTATGAAAAGATAGACCGCCAATTGTAAAAATGACAAATTCGGTATTTATGTTCAAGGTGACCTGCCTAAATCACCCACCTCCGCAGGTCCATATGTGACCAGAATAGAACAGGTTTCACTGTACTGATGTTGTTAATGATGCTTGTAATATTTCTTGTCACCAGGTCTTTTAATTGTGACTGTTTCGGTGTTAATTATTTACTTGAATGTCCGTCTAACAAATGCACTGAAAGGATTTCTGTTCTTCATCCAAGTACGTATGTTGTAATCAAAGTGTATTAATCAACACCACATAACTAGTTATAATTTCAGGGCTGCAATGGTTTACTTCCTACTGTTCAACCTTCATGTAAAAGCAGTTTGCATAAGAACTAGCAATTGTAACGTGCTGGCGTTTTGTGCACACAGTTTTCTGTGATTAAAGTGAAGGAACTATAAGCTGTAAAGTTGTGCTGATAGTCAACAGGTAGCCTGTCCCAACACTAAGTGGTGATACAGCAACCAAAACAGTTTCGGCTCATACGTGGAGGTCTATAGAAGACTACTTCGGCTATTTGCAAAGGATGTCCTTATCAATTTTTAAAACAATTTGGTTCAACATTTTATGATAATGAATTGTCCAATTAGAGTGTTTTGATAGGAAGGAGTGTGCATTCTATTAGAATAAGTGTATATGCTCTAATTAAGTAACTAAATAGAATGTAAATGAATAGTCTTCTTTTATAGGATCGAGGGACTAGTGTAATTGAAAGTACTATGATCAAGCATTGTTTCTGTGTAGGCCAGTTAAGTAAGACAATATGTCAAGGAAACATTTGATCTCATATAATCAACTCTTCACTGTATCCTAGCAATAAATAATATGTCAAAAATAGATACTATAGCATAATTACTTTCAGTGTGTCGAACCAAATGCAGAAAGTGTAATTGCAGTAGCTAGTAATACTGTGCATGTATATATTGAACCTTATTTCAGTTTGTAGGTTATGTTTATAACACTGGAACCAATAATGGAGAATTACAATGGGTATGATCATTAATATCTTAAACATAAATTTTATTTGTAACTCCTTTCTAGCATTTCTATTTATCAAGATTTTTTGGATTTAGTTTGTTTCTCCCATTGTGTATTTCATCAAATTTGGATGCAGTGGAAGTTGCTGTGATTGGTTTTGTAACTCCAGTGCTTATAATACTGACTGTTTCAACATATATTTTCTTGTAAGAATGCATACCTTACTGTATGTTATGTTATATAAATCAATATTGCAGGGCTCGCTATTTTCCTCATTTAAGTAAAAGAAAAACAGTTGATGGTATTTGGTTTTTAATTCTCATTGCTTATGTCTACACTGCTGATACTTGTTTGAATTTATTGAGATGTGTTCAAGTGTATGAACCCACTGAGTTTAAAGGAAAGCTAGTAAGTGTGTCATTAATAGTATGCATGTATGTAACAAAATGTGTGCAGTCATACAGAAATTTAATGACTGAATCACAACAATGCTAGCTATTTTAAAAATTTAAAAGGAAGTAGGAATCAATATAAAAATACACATGCTACAAAAAGTAACGAAGCAAGATTAGATGGCTACTTGCTAAAATGAGAAACATTTTAATCCCTACTTTTGGCTAATTTGATAGTCTCATTTCAAGATGTTAGCCAAAAGTAGGGAATAAAATGTGTCTCATTTTAGCAAGTAGCCATCTAATCTTGTTTCCTTACTTTTTTTTTGCGTGGATCGTTTCTCATTTCAGCTATAACATTTCTTGTTTCCTTACTTTCTGTAGCGTGTGTATTTTTATATTGATCCCTACTTCCGTTAAAATTTTTTAAATAGCTAGTTTGTCTACTTTTTATGTCCAGCTAGCTGGCTAGCTAGCTATATTACACTCCTGCATAGAACAAATATCACTCATTTTCGTACGCGATAAGCACCTCTAAAAATAATTATCATCTTTGGTTTTAAAGCTATCACAACAACTGTTAAAGGCTTCAACTGCATTTCTAAAGGCCTAAATGGTAAGATGAAACATCACTGGAGAGTTTATCATTAAGAGTGGAACCCCCCAGACTGTATCCACCCCTGAAAGACATGATTACCTTACAAATAACTAAGCTGGTAAGACTATAAAATGACTATACAGCATTAATAAATGCTAGAGATGACTCCTTGACTACTAACCTGATCTTACGGTACACTTTGTTAAAATCACATGTTCAGGCAGTGACCCACACCACAACTATAAAGCACCACAGCTATCAATTATCCTTCATGAAGAACAAGAAAGGCTTGAATGATGGATAGCATGGTGCAGTGGGCAAACTGTAATAGAAACAACAGATTCGTGAATCCACCGTCATTACCTTGGTTGTCTGAAATTTCTGGAGCCGTACACCTAGTGCTACCGGGTCTTACGGCAGGCAGACGAAATGCAGGTGAATTTAGAAATTTTTAAAATTCACTGTACATTGAATCATTCTGACTTTTCGCTTCGTTTAACCAAGGCACAGCATCATTACAGCAGTACTAACGCATTCCAGGTGGTATTTTTGGGTAAAATTTGTTGCAAAGCTGTGTTTTTTTTAAAGTGCAAAAAAAATGAAGCCATATGATTTCTTACTGATCCCTACTTATTATGATTCAATATATTTTTATGCAATAACTAGTTTATGATAAAACTTAGTGTAAAAATATCTTCATTTAATTTGCAACAGATCGTGGAACTCTTTTTACAGTGTTGCCACTCTTTACTGCTGGAATATGGCGATTATAATAGACAGCACATCACGTGTTGAATAGTTGACTAAGTATCTTGACAAATGCAGATTCGGAAACTTGAACATTGATTTAATGACCTTGAAAGCATCGCCAGTAACTATTTAGTATTACAAATAATATTCAGCTAACAAGCTATGATGTATTCTGTGCAGTTTGTGTCAATGAAAGCATAAAACGTGACCAAATTTCTCTGCTGTAAATTCTGTATCATATTACATAGATGATGTCTGCATGTGTTCAGTGTATTGTACATAAATGGATTTAGCATGTGCTTTTGCAAATCACAACTCGAAATCTTTGCCACTTTATTTAAATTAAAGGGAGGATTGCATGAAATTTTTAATGTCGTTTTTTTATACATCAATATATAGTGTATGTAATGTGTTTACTGTTTGTAAGATTTGTTTTTGAAAATAATACTAATTTACTGGTGAAAAAGCAAGTAGAAAAACAGGATTCCAAGCCCGTTTATGGCTTCTTCCATTTTGCAGTCCTGTTACTCATGACGTCACAGGTGTAAGAGTATAATAAATCACAGGGTTTCCTGCATAGTGTTGTCTCGTGTGTAGTAAGACTTTAAAGACTGTTTTCATACATCTTCTGCCATGCTTTGTAATGATATAGCCTTCAGAATCCTCAATGACAATTTGAGCAATACAGCAAGCATCAGTAGCTCAGATACCAATACAATCACCGAGTCATCCGAAGTCAGTGAGCAAGCTAGCGATGTGGAGGAAGAGATGGAGCACACAGTTGACCCATATCAATTCGAACCAGTAGCCAGCGACAGTGATGAAGATTCATACTCGGTAGATAGCGAAGAAGATTCCAGCGAAAGGCTACTGATTAAAGACTGGTAAATCAGGAGCCACTAGCTACACAGCATAGATATTGTTAAATCTAGATAGCTACTCTATTATGCTACAGCTAAATATTCATGTATTATATGCATTCATACAAGGTGCAAATGTGAGAATTGTGAAATTATTCCAACTGCAGTTGAGTGTGTGTGCTGTTGTGAAATTTATCAGACAGCAGATAAAATGACTGAGACAGGTTCACTGTGTATCACTCAACATGAAGGCTTTGAAGCCATCTGCTTGAATGTGTGGGTCCTGCAAGCTGCTTGTTTTCAATATTATCAGCTGTATGGTGATTTTGTAGAAAAATCAGTCAATAAGTAAGTTAAAATAATTTGTATTTGTAATAACAATTATCTTGCAGGCAATATCGATTTATAGCACATTGACAACTGACAAGATGGTGTTGGGGTTGGCTTGGCAGATCAGTGAGAGTAGTGTTGCCTGCCTGTGCTGTAACGAAGATACGAAATAAGTTTCCTTCATCAACACATAAGTATCCTACAACTGTACCTTCTTAATGTTATCTAATTACATAATATAATAACTATAATATAATACACTTAAATCATGATTTAAATCTACTTTTGTGTTCTTGAATGGCCTGGCCTTTCGTATGTAGATGCAAGGGCCTCTGGAGTCTGGTGCATTGGAACTGTCCCATTTTTCTCCAACTGTACAACGTCTTGCTGTTTCTGCCATCAGCTCCTCAATGTAACCTGCCAAAATGTGCTTGCATATGTAACTGCATACACATGCATCTATTCCTTACCATATGTTGGCTTATCCAAAACTTTTCTTACAATGTACCCCACCTTTAGGGAATACAATGTCATAGCATTCATCACCTTCCTTGGTAACAGCTTGAGGTCTGTTAGCATTTTCATTGAAATGAAGTGCAGCTAGTTTTAATCTGTATGTGAGGACATTTAATTAGTTAAGTAAAAACAGTGCAAGTCATCATATACTTCAACAGGTTCATAAAAGGGATTCTGTTACTGGACAACTATATGTTGTGTATCTCACAGTGTATCCTACATATCTTAAATCAGACACCATGACCACATAGTTTTAGGTATAACAGAATCCCTTTGATGAACATTTTATGCCTACCAGCATTGCATTCCTAGATATGAAAATGCTACAGACTCGGGTACAAAATGTATAATGACATTTTGAAAGGATTCCACAGACGATGTTTGGGG
Source organism: Dysidea avara (assembly GCF_963678975.1). Taxonomy (NCBI): domain Eukaryota; kingdom Metazoa; phylum Porifera; class Demospongiae; order Dictyoceratida; family Dysideidae; genus Dysidea; species Dysidea avara. The sequence goes on from NC_089274.1 coordinate 15,240,324, forward strand.
ACACACACATGTCATTACAAAGATGAGTGTATGTCAATAGTGCACCCAATTTCTCGCTTGCTTTGGTATCTACAACAATATTAAACAGCAAAGCAATTATAAGGAAAATGCTTTAAATTCACGTCTCTTAAACCACTTCTTTCTATCACGCTGCCTTAATCTACCATGATCACATTTATGAAAATGTCTGGTTCCATGGTTTCTATGCACATATATGCACATGATTATCTAATGATAACCACTTTGCCCTAATGACATCTTCATTGCTATCTGGGGACACACCAGTACAGGTGGTTAATGATGCTCTTCTACCACTCTCCTACTATAGCTCACACCCATTCTGCTTAGCTAGTTTCTCCAACTTCTTACACGAACCTGCATGTTTGTTCAGATATGTTTTAATCCTATACATCAGTGAATTACCTTTGGCTACATGCCACACATCATAACGGTGACAGATGGATATGTTTCAAGGAGCCATTTGTTTATTTGCTTATGACGATCTGTGATTAGTCTCACGTAGCCAGACCCTATTATGCTTATCGATTGGAAATTATAAGTGCCTGCTCCTAATCTGTGATCAGTGTATCCACCTGTAAACCATTATCTCCTAAATGTTTCATGCAAAAGTCCTTCTTTTTCCATGTGATAGCTCCTTTAACCTCATTGCTCTGTGTAGGTAGAGTATAGTACCATAATCAGTATTTGCACATGTAGTATACCTGAACTAATTAAATAGCTATGGCTATAGCTATCAGTGCCTCATGTAGCACTTACCTATAGATATCATTTTGGGGATAACCTGTGTTGATGAGTTAGTATATTTTGGCTCAATCTCAACCTCTGTTACTGCTGCACAACTGCAAATCAGTGGATTCTTGCTGGGTGCCTGATGAATCACTAAGTCCTGATTGGGTGTCTGATTCACCTGTCTGCAGTATCACTAGTTGATTCTAACTGGATGCTTGAAGATGCAGCTGCTAGTAGTGCCTCCTCGACAATCTGTATGTTTAATAGTATATCTTAAGGCATCATTATTGCAATATGCATGGACTACATAGCTATATGGCTATGTGTATAGCTATGTGTATAGCTATGTGTCTTTGGCT